>NW_024070186.1:33129960-33182355 GCF_014754425.2 Oryx dammah
AGGGTTTATTTTAAGATTTCAACTATAAAACAAAATAAAGCATTTTGTATATACTTTTCATTAAGTAAATAATCAAATAATGGCAATCACTGTATAATTCCCTAAATTTCTAAGATGTTTGTGTTTCTGTAAGAAGAAAACCAAATTCTTGGAATAGTTATGTTTTGTTTGTTGAATTCATTAGTTATGTTTTACTTGTTGAATTTAAACTCTGAGAATGCAAGAGTAAAGTGCTAGTGACTTTAAAAGTTCATCCATTTAAGAAAACACACATATAAGACTTTTGCTAGGCTTCTTAAATATCATACAGGGTCTAGAATTCCTTACATAAAGCTTCTATGTTTGATAACTCAAACTATTTCATACTCTATATAAGTGATTTTTGCATATTTTATTTTGTGAATCATTTTCAGAGATACCTAGAGTAAGATTCCAAGATCAATACATAATTTCTCTAACAACAACAACAAAATGTTCATTTTTAGTTGGACAAATAGCTTCACATCAAATTCGGTTTTGTTGCCAGTGAGTCTGTGACTTACTCAACAAAAAACCTTTTTCAGAGCTTTTGGTTTAGGAATTTCAGATAATGATAGTATATCTATATTATATTTAAGGTACAGAGAATTGGAAGGGGGAGAGTGGAATACAAAAATGTTTTTGAAAAGATCTATTTGTATTGCATAAAAAATATCCTGTAAGTCAATAACCCCTAAGGATCCCAATGTGTTTAGCTGATACAGCCACACATTTGCCATGCCCTCTTGAGACACAGCAGAATTGTAAAGATGACTGCTTGGGTGGATATAGTGGGGCAATGTATGCCAGGAAACAGATTTTTTTTTTTTTTTTTAATGTGAAGTGAACAACCTAGAAGATAACAGACCTAGGGCCTGGACTTTTTCAGAGACAGAAACTTAGTGACAGAATCAACAGAAATAAGAAAAGTGAAAAGATAATTTTTTAAAGTTTAAAAATTGATGAGTCATCATTAACATATCCAGAGCCACTCTGTGTAGTTTGGGTTATCACATTGCTCATGTATGAAGTCACATGAGAGCAAATCCAAAAAAAGATAAAAATTCCTCCAAGAGAAAGTGAAAATCCCTCAATCGTGATCAACTCTCTGAGACCCCATAGACTATAGAGTTCATGGAATTCTATGGGTCAGAATACTGGATTGGGTAGACTTTCCCTTCTCCAGGGGATCTTCCCGACCCGGGGATTGAACCCAGGTCTCCCACATTGCAGAAAGATTCTTAACTAGCTGAGCCACAAGGGAAGCCCAAGAGGAAGAGAACAGGCTTTATTTTCTAAGTAAATAGATACATAAGCTTAAAAAAAAAAAAGGTAATTGACACATAAACTTGTTTAACAGCAGAGGGAACTATGTTCAATGAATACACATAGTGAAAATTTCTGACATATGCATTTTTCATTTTCTGCAAATTGAAATTTTGCATCATGTAGTCAGTCTAAGATTATGGAATCTGGTCCCATCACTTCATGGCAAATAGATGGGGAAAACAATGGAAACAGTGAGAAGCTTTATTTTGGGGGGCTCCAAAATCACTGCAGATGGTGACTGCAGCCATGAGATTAAAATAATTGGCTCCTAGGATGACAAGTTATGACCAATCTAGACAGCATATTAAAAAGCAGAGACATTACTTTGCTGACAAAGGTCCATCTACTCAAAGCTATGGATTTTCCAGTAGTCGTTTCTGGATGTGAGAGTTGGACTATAAAGAAAGCTGAGTGCCAAAGAATTGATGCTTTTGAACTGTGGTGTTAAAGAAGACTCTTGAGAGTCCCTTGGACTGCAAGGAGATCCAACCAGTCCATCCTAAAGGAAATTAGTTCTGAATATTCATTGAAAGGACTGATGCTCAAGCCGAAACTCCGATACTTTGGTCACCTGATGTGAAGAACTAGCTCACTGGAAAAGACCTTGATGCTGGGAAAGATTGAAGGCAGGAGGAGAAGGGGCTGGCAGACTGTGAGATGGTTTGATGGCATCCCTGACTCAAAGGACATGAGTTTGAGCAAGCTCTGGGTGTTGGTGATGGACAGGGAAGTCTGGTGTGCTGCAGCCCATGGGGTTGCAAAGAGTCAGACATGACTGAGTGACTGAACTGAACTGAATGAATGTGGAACTAAAGGGCCTCTTGATAAGGGCGAAGAAGGAGAGTGAAAGAGCTGGCTTAAAACTAAATATTAAAAAATCAATAATCATGGCATCTGGCCTCATCACTTCATGGCAAAAAGAAGGGGGAAATGTGAAGTAGAGACAGATTTCCTCTTCTTAGACTCCAAAAACACTGCAGACAGTGATTGCAGCCATGAAATCAGAAGACGGTTGCTTCTTGGCAGGAAAGCGATGACAAACCTAGACAGTGTGTTAAAAAGCAGAAACAGTACTCTGTCAATGGAAGTCCGTGTGGTCAAGGCTCTGGTCTTCCCAGTGATTATGTATGGTTTTGAGAGCTGAACCATAAAGAAGGCAGAATGCCAGAGAATTGATGCCTTTCCTGGGAGAAATATCAATAACCTCAGATATACAGATACCACCTTTATGGCAGAAAGTGAAGAGGAACTAAAAAGCCTCTTGATGAAAGTGAAACAGGAGAGTGAAAATGTGGCTTAAAGCTCAACATTCAGAAAACTAAGATCATGGCATCTGGTCCCAACACTTCATGGGAAATAGATGGGGAAACAGTGGAAACACTGTCGGACTTTGTTTTTTGGGGCTCCAAAGTCACTTCCAATGGTAATTGCAGCCACGAAATTAAAAGACACTTACTCCTTGGAAGGAAAGTTATGACCAACCTAGATAGCATATTCAAAAGCAGAGACATTACTTTGCCAACAAAGGTCTGTCTAGTCAAGGCTATGGTTTTTCCAGTGGTCATGTATGGATGTGAGAGTTGGACTGTGAAGAAAGTTGAGCAGCAAATAATTGATACTTTTGAACTGTGGTGTTGGAAAAGACTCTTGTGAGTCCCTTAGACTGAAAGGAGATCCAATCAGTCCATCCTAAAGGAGATCAGTCCTGGGTGTTCATTGGAAGGACTGATGCTGAAGCTGAAACTCCAATACCTTGGCCACCTCATGCAAAGAGTTGACACTGGAAAAGTCTCTGATGCTGGGAGGGGTTGGGGGCAGGAGGAGAAGGGGAAAACAGAGGATGAGATGGCTGGATGGCATCACCACCTCAATGGACATGGGTTTGGGTGGACTCCGGGAGTTGGTGATGGACAGGGAGGTCTGGTGTGCTGCAGTTCATGGGGTCGCAAAGATTTGGACAAAACTGAGCTACTGAACTGACCTGAACTGAACTGTGGTACTGGAGAAGACTCCTGAGAGTCCCTTGGACAGCAAGGAGACCAGACTCGTCAATCTTAAAGGAGATCAACCCTAAATATTCACTAGAAGGACTGATGCTGAAGCTCTAGTTTTGGTCATCTGATATGAAAAGATGACTCACTGGAAAATCCCTATTGCTGGGAAAAATCAAAGGTAGGAGAAAAGGGTGTCAGAGCATGAGCTGGATGGGTGGCATCACAGATGCAATGAACATGAAATTGGGCAAACTCTGGGAATGGTGAGGTACAGGGAGGCCTGGCATGCATGGTGTCCATGGGGTCACAAAGGGTTGGACACAACTGGGCAACTGAACAACAACAAGTGACTGTTAATACTAGTTCCATCTCCATAGTTCAAATTCAATGGCAAAAATGGAAGAAAGAAAATTGCGCTTATATAGAAGTGATGTTTTCTGAAGTAGAATCATTCATTTAAGCATAAAAAGACACAACATAATAAATAAACATATTCAGTCCAGTTCAGTTCAGTCACTCAGTTGTGTCTGACTCTTTGCGACCCCATGAATTGCAGCATTCCAGGCCTCCCTGTCCATCACCAACTCCCGGAGTTCTCTCAGACTCACGTCCATTGAGTCAGTGATGCCATCCAGCCATCTCATCCTCTGTCGTCCCCTTCTCCTCCTGCCCCCAATCCCTCCCAGCATCAGAGTCTTTTCCAATGAGTCAACTCTTCGCATGAGGTGGCCAAAGTACTGGAGTTTCAGCTTTAGCATCATTCCCTCCAAAGAAATCCCAGGGCTGATTTCCTTCAGAATGGACTGGTTGGATCTCCTTGCAGTCCAAGGGACTCTCAAGAGTCTTCTCCAACACCACAGTTCTAAAGCATCAATTCTTCAGCGCTCAGCCTTCTTCACAGTCCAACTCTCACATCCATACATGAACAATGGAAAAAACATAGCCTTGACTAGACAGACCTTTGTTGGAAAATTAATGTCTTTGCTTTTGAATATGCTATCTAGGTTGGTCATAACTTTTCTTCCAAGGAGTAAGCGTCTTTTAATTTCATGGCTGCAGTCACCATCTGCAGTGATTCTGGAGCCCCAAAAAACAAAATCTGACACTGTTTCCCCATCTATTTCCCATGAAGTGATGGGACCAGATGCCATGATCTTCATTTTCTAAATGTTGAGCTTTAAGCCAACATTTTCACTCTCCACTTTCACTTTCATCAAGAGACTTTTTAGTTCTTCACTTTCTACCATAACGGTGGTGTCGTTTGCATATCTGAGGTTATTGATATTTCTCCCTGCAATCTTGATTGTGAACACATAAATGATTCCTTGAAGATTTTGTCTCCTTCCATAAAGTGGCATTATCCTTGTTTCAGTTCATTTCAGTCGCTCAGTCATGTCCGACTCTCTGTGACCCCATGAACTGCAGCACGCCAGGTCTCCCTGTCCATCACCAACTCCCGGAGTTCACTCAAACTCACGTCCATCGAGTTGGTTATGCCATCCAGCCATCTCAACCTCTGTCGACCCCTTCTCCTCCTGCCCTCAATCCCTCCCAGCATCAGAGTCTTTTCCAATGAGTCAACTCTTTGCATCAGGTGGCCAAAGTACTGGAGTTTCAGCTTTAGCATCATTCCTTCCAAAGAACACCCAGGACTGATCTCCTTTAGGATGGACTGGTTGGATCTCCTTGCAGTCCAAGGGACTCACAAGAGTCTTCTCTAACACCACAGTTCAAAAGCATCAGTTCTTCGGTGCTCAGCTTTCTTCACAGGCCAACTCTCACAATCATACATGACTACTGGAAAAACCATAGCCTTGACTAGATGGACCTTTGTTGGCAAAGTAATGTCTCTGCTTTTAAATATCCTTGTTTAGCAATAATAAATAATATGCATGGAAATTGTTTTTCTGTGTCTGCAAGTTTTGTGATTCTGTCACACAATGTAGTGTTCTTTGTTATCCTTGTTTAGTCATTGAGTTGTGTCTGACTCTTTTATGACCCCATGGACTGTAACCTGCTGGGCTTCTCTGTCTGTGGGATTTCCAAGACAAAAATATTGGAGTGGATTTCCATTTCCTTCGCCAGGGGCTTTGTCCCACCCAGGGATTGATCCCATGTCTCCTCCATTGCAAGAGGATTCTTACAGCTGAGCCACCAGGGAAGGTTGTAGTATTCTTTACCTTATCATTATTAAGCGAACTAGTAGGGAGTCATGTGCTAGTCATTCACTAAATAAAAGCAACTTTTCATATCAGTTGTTCTGATTTTGCCACCCTGCTTGTGAAGGGAAATTTTTCAAAGTCATAAGTTATCCTTTTTCCTTTATTATAAAACATTTTACATTGTAAAACTGTTTCACTATCCTAGTTATTTTCTGATTTATTTATACTCTGGTTATTTATGACATCTTTTTGTAAGTCATCAGTTTTTATATATTTCTCTCCTTTTCCATAAATGAACACATTGCTCTGAAATTAATGTGAAATAGATAAGTTGACTTACATAAATCAGAGAAGATTTTATGTAAATAATGTTTTATGAAAAGTCACAATTTCATTTAGCCTATATTTCAGAATAGCTGTGGTATTCTGAAAGGTAAAAGAGTTACACATAGAAGAGGAAGAATACTATTATATTCTTGATTAATAATGAATAAACTGACCATGCATCTAGACTTAAAAATCTTGGAGAAACTAACACTTCATATACTCAATTTATTTGAAATCACCCAGTCTCATCTGTTTTTTCTATTTGAAGCCAAAAGTAAATTGTGACTCATTTTGATCAGATTTCCAATATTACAAAAATGTGATATATTTCTCTTATTATAAAGTTGTTATTTTATCTATATTTCCAATTCTAGAGCTACATTGTGTAGAAAAATTATTTTACTTTCAAAGGTCTTAATAACAGTTGTTACCATCTTTAATGTTATGAAACCATTTAAACATTAAAAAATAGATTTTGTGGAAAAGGTTATATTCAACAATAATTTAATATTTATAAGTAAAAATTCTAAAGTTATGTTTCAGCTTAGTTCAGGTCAGTCTCTCAGTCGTGTCCAACTCTTTGCGACCCCATGGACTGCAGCACACTAAGCCTCCCTGTCCTCACCAACTCCCGGAGTTTACTCAAACTCACTGCTCATTGAGTCGGTGATGCCATTCAACCATCTAATCCTCTGTTGTCTCCTTCTCCTCCTGCCTTCAATCTTTCCCAGCATCAGGGTCTTTTCAAATAAGCCAGCTCTTTGCATCAGGTGACTAAAGTACTGGGGTTTCAGCTTAAACATCAATCCTTCCAATGAATATTCAGGAATGATTTCCTTTAGGATGGACTGGTTGGATCTCCTTGTGGTCCAAGGGACTCTCAAGAGTCTTTGCCAACACCACAATTCAAAAGCATCAATTCTTAATCACTCAGCTTTCTTTATAGTCCAACTCTTATATCCATACATGACTACTGGTAAAACCATAGCCTTGACTAGACAGACCTTTATTGGCATAGTAATGTCTCTGCTTTTCAATATGCTGTCTAAGTTGGTCATAATTTTCCTTCCACGGAGTAAGTGTCTTTTAATTACATGGTTGCAGTCACCATCTGCAGTGATTTTGGAGCCCCCCAAAATAAAATCTGCCACTGTTTCCACTGTTAGTGTAAAGTTTATAAAACATCATTGGATTGTTTAAGATATACTACAGTAGTATTATATGTACTAACTTCTTTTGGAAAAAAATATATGCTGTGGGTAAGAATTTGGGGATGCATTTCACTTCTTTCTAATCAGAGTAGAAAAATACTGCCATTCATTTGAAGAAAACATATTAAAGGAGTGAAAGGTTTACCTGGCTAACCAGGAGGATATTCAATAGCAGGTAGCTGCATTTCTGGAAAAAGCAGTTACCATTTCCAAAATTTTGGAATGTATAAGTACATATTGCTAACAAAATTCCCGAGTATAGTTAAATGAGGAAAATCTCACATGTAGAGGAATCATAGTAAATTTTGCAATTCCCAATCCACTACTGTTAAGCCAGTGTCCCTGTTGACTTTAATAGAAGGAATACCTATTAGAATTACTCCAGAAATGTGTAATAAGGAAACTGCAAGAAAGATTCTTTTACCTGCGGAAATAAAATTCCTTTATTTGAGAGTAAGGTTTGATGACAAGTAGATTTGAAATTCCAGATATACAGGTCATACTAATGAAGGTTCATTTATAAAGAAATATTATAAGTAAAACTAGGAAATAGATCAAGGTCAGTTTAAAGTATGAATTCATGATTAATTGAATGATTGCCTAAACAACCACAATTGAAGATTAGTGAGAATAGTATTGGATTTTACACAAATGTATTTAATACTTGATAATGTAACTGACTTTATTCATGAAGCATTGCCATTTAAGTCATCTTAATGAAAACACTTTTCTTATGCCAATAATCTTTACTGGTAATTTTGAATGTAGCTTACAGTGATATTTTTCAGATTGTTATACATGATACATCTGCTTTAAAATTATAAGGGTGATTGTCAAAATGCATATTACTGGGTTCCAATCCAGACATATTAAATAAAATCACAAAATTGCTGCCCACAAATCTTACTTTTTATATCTTTCTATGTTATTATTACATACTATTATTTAAGAACCACTGGCTTCAACTGAATATATATCATGACCATATAATTGAGAAAACTAGAATTAGTTTACCAGATATTAGCTTCATATACCTTGACTGGGGGATAATCCTTCCATAAATTTAATCTATAAATCTAAATATATGAGGCCATAGGAACCGCCACATTATGATTATCGTAAATCAAGCTGTACATTAATATCTGTACTTGTCTATTTCACAAAAAATTTTAAAAAGTATGACCAATTTTAAGGAATTGGCATACAACCAGAGGATCTCAAAGTACACAATAAATTTCATCTATGATTTAGTCCATTATGTGAAAACAATGCTAACTAGGAAAAATTTCAAGCTAGCATAATGTATGGCAAACTCTAATGAAATGTGGAGAATCTGAAGTAACATATTTTACATATAAAAAGGGGCTTAATTCTCCATAAAAAAAATATAGTGTACTTATACATAGATTGGATAATACTGAATGCTTTTCCATTATTTTCACAGATTATTATTTTAAAACCCGTTTTGATAGGGCACTGCAGTAAGTCCTCTCTAAATTTTTATTGCAGTACTAAGACAAATTCAGTGCAGAGAACATTTTTATTAAGAGTAAACTAGTTCTTGAAGGAAATGAAAACGTCTCTCTGGTGTCAGCGAATTCTGAGCCTTATTTTAAATATAAGGAAGACTAAGGTGAGAGGAGGTTAAATGCTTTTTCCCAGGGTCATCTACAAAGGCAGTGGCAGGGAGAATTAAAATGAAGAGAAAATGATAGATTATACTTATTAAATTCAGGACATGTATCTAAACACATCTTGTTACTAGCAAGGTATTTGAATTATTGTCATCAGTTCATAGAAATAAACTGTGTGTGTGTGTGTGTGTGTGTGTGTGTGTAGGCATATACACAGTCAATTCTCCATATTCCCTGTTACAATGATTTATTGTTAGTTTTATAATTTTTTGCATGGTAACTATGTTTAATAAATCAGGAAGAAATCAGTTTACTGTGGCACTAACTTCATTTTCACTTATAGGTTGAGAAGGAAGGTTGATTTTTCTAAATTTTAAACCTAAGCCTCAGTTAAAAGCTTTGGAGACCTTGGTTAAAAGACCATTATAGTTAAGAAAGTTTTCACATTAGGAGCTTTGTTTGGAAAAGGGAATCCATTTATAGTTTCAGAACTCATTTGATTTTTAAAAAATCCAATATGTTTAACATTAGGAGAAAAATAATAATGGCTTTGAAATAGGTGCTTCCATTCTTATTTTTAAACTGGTTGAAGGTTTAATGATAGTTTAAACCATGTGTTGCACAATTACTCACACTCAGTTCATTCAAAATTACTGACTCCTATGGAGGAGGAGAGTGATTACAGCACGGGTTCTACAACCAAATGGCTTATATGTTTTTCCTCCTTGGCTCTTTCTTTCCCTTCATTGCTCCCTCCATCTCTCCCTTCCAAATCCTTTGTTTTCCTTATCTGGATTTCGAAAGATAATAGAACTTTTTTATTTGTTCATGATGAATTAGACACAGGAACCAGACAGAAATAAAAATATCAGCAGTAAAATAGAGAGTAATCTAAGGTTTTTGCCTTCTCCATCCCATGTCACACTTTGGGATGTGCTGAAGGGAGAGGAGCCAGTTGACCAGACATAGTCTCCACGTAGCTTCAAGGAGAATTTCAGAAAGCCTCACATCCTTGCCTTGAACTCCAATGAGGAGGCTCTGGGATGTGTTTGGTAGCCTCTAATCCTGTTTGGGGCCTTGAGTTGGGTATTCTTGTCATATTGACTTGGAAATGAGAGGAAGAGGGACTCTATTTATGAGCATCTCTGAAAGAAAGAATCTAAAAGTGCTGAGGCCATGTATATATAGTAAACCATTTCTAAAATTCACAATGAAATAGCTTATCATTATTCCTGTAGTCAGACTAAGGGTGAGTAAGAAAAAAAAAATGGACAAAGCAGGTCTTAAAATTTTTGGAAGACAGAAAGCCATGGTTACTTTATGACGTTTCATGCTACCTGGTCATCCCAAACCTCCTGCCCCTTCCTTTTCTAGGGCACATCTTGATTCACTGATTTGTTACTATAGCGCATTTAAAGTAAATTAAAGAATTTTATCACATATAGTAGTAGAATCATTTACTACACCAGTGATTTTCAGCTCTCTCTTCCCATTACAATTACCTTGGTATCATTTTAGAAAAATAATGATTTTTATGGCCTCAACTTTTGAAAGACTTTCTCAATCTAGAGTAGGACTCGTGCACCATACTTCTGTAAATTTCCCCAGGTGCTATGATCATGCAGATAGGTTTGAGAACTATTGTTTTGAACTGAATGAATTGGCACAAAGACAGGAATATATATTAGTGGAACAAAATAGAAAGCCCAGAGATAAATCCACGCACTATGGACACCTTATCTTTGACAAAGGAGGCAAAAATATACAATGGAGAAAAGACAATCTCTTTAACAAGTGATGCTGGGAAAACTGGTCAACTCCCTGTAAAAGAATGAAACTAGAACACTTTCTAACACCATACACAAAAATAAACTCAAAATGGATTAAAGAGCTAAATATAAGATCAGAAACTGTAAAAATCCTAGAGGAAAACATAGGCAAAACACTCTCTGACATAAATCATCACAAGATCTTCTATGACCCACCTCCCAAAGTAATGGAAATAAAAGCAAAAATAAACAAATGGGACCTAATTAAATTTAAAAGCTTTTGCACAATGAACGAATCTATAAGCAAGGTGAAAAGACAGCCTTCAGAGTGGGAGAAAATAATAGCAAATGATGCAAATGACAAAGAATTACTCTCAAAAATAGCTCATGCAGTTCTCTACCAGAAAAATAAATGACCCAATCAAAAATAGGCCAAAGAACTAACCAGACATTTCTCCAAAGAAGATGTAAAGATGGCTAACAAACACGTGAAAAAATGCTCAACATCACTCATTATCAGAGAAATGCAGATCAAAACCACAATGAGGTACCATCTCACACCAGTCAGATTGGCTGCTATCAAGAAGTCCACAAATGATAAATGCTGGAGAGAGTGTGGAGAAAATAGAACACTCTTGCCCTGTTGGTGGGAATGCAAACTAGCCACTATGGAGAACAGTGTGGAAGATTCCTTAAAAAACTGAAAACAGAACTGCCAGAATAGAAAGATACACATATACCCCAATGTTCATCGCAACCCTGTTTACAGTTGCTAGGACATGGAAGCAACCTAGATGTCCATGGCAGATGAATGTATAAGAAAGTGGTGGTACATATACACAATGGAATGTTACTCAGCCATTAAAAAGAATGCATTTGATTCCATTCTAATGAGGTGGATGAAACTGGAGCCTATTATACACAGTGAAGTAAGTCACAAAGAAAAGCACCAATACAGTATATTAATGTATATATGTGGAATTTAGAAAGATGGTAACGACGACCCTATATATGAGACAGCAAAAGAGACACATAGAAGGTGAGGGTGGGAAGATTTGAGAGAATAGCATTGAAACATGTATATTATCATATGTAAAATAAATGACCAGTCCAAATTTGATGCATGAAACAGAGCACTCAAAGCTGGTGCACTGGGACAACCCAGAGAGATGGGATGGCGAGGGAAGTGTGAGGGGGTTTTGGGATGGGGGACACATGTACACCCATGGCTGATTCATGTCAATGTGTGGCAAAAACCACCGCAATATTGTAAAGTAATTAGTGTCCAATTAAAATAAATTAATTTTAAAAAATTAAGAATTACAATATATAAAATGTGACATTTGGACTTTTTTATGATGAAAATTATTTGGGAGGTCCTATTCTGAAATGACTTATAATATCTTGACTCAAAAGATGCAAAAGCAAAGATCCATGCAAGTCCATTTTAAAAAATGTTTTGAGTTGACGTTTAATCGCTTTGCAATGTTGTGTTAGTTTCTGCTGTACAACAATGTGAATCAGCTATAAGTATACATACATCCCCTCACTCTTGAGTCTCCCTCCCACCTACCTCCCACCATCCTACCCTTCCAGGTCATCACAGAGCACCAAGTTGAGCTTCCTGTGTTATATAGCAGCTTCCCACCAATTATCTATTTTACGCATGGTAGTGTATATCTGTCAATGCTACTTTCCCAATTCACCTCACCCTCTTCTTCCACTGTGTCCACAAGTTCATTCTTTACCTTTGCATCTTTATTCCCATGCAAATCCATACTGAACTCTTTTCTCCTTTCTCCAAATACAGAAAAGAAATAGAGGAATCAAATGGCTCTCCCACTCCTGCCTCTCCCTGATCTGTTTAAGGAAATAGCCCTGGCACTGGTGTGTAGGACAGATTGAGTGAAGAGAGTGTGGAAAGAAGCAAGAGACTGTTTCAGCTGTAGGTGAAAATGAAGATCTGAAGCATGGCAGTTGGCAAGAGAGTTAGAAAGGAGATGCCAGAGACTGTTTTATGATAATTACTCAAGCTACTGCAAGAGGCTGAAAATACTTTTCCTCAGATGATTTTACAAAGTGAAAATTAATGAAGTCCTCATATGTGAGCTTAGGTTACAAAAACAAAAGATAAGAAAACAAATGCCTTCCTGAACTCCCAGAAATTTACAGACCTTGCAAAATTTACCTCTTCATTTCCAAATAGATTTGAACAAGCTTTGGAATTCCCCCCACCCCCCACCCCCCACCCCATAGGATCCCAGGTTTGCCTGGAGCAGTACTTTGTAGGACTCAAGATTTGAGGACCTACACCAGGTTCCACGTGCCCTCCCCCGCCAGCCCTGAAGTTCCCTCCAATTTCCCAGAAACATCAGCTCCAAACAGGTTCCTTCTCCTGGGTTAGAGTGAACAGTTGTGAGGACTGTTGTGCAAAACAGTGCAAAAACATTGTCTAATGGTGTCACAACCATGCAACTTAAGATGGTGGTCGCCATGTTGAAATATGAGCCCAGGGATGCCAGATCTTCCTATATTTTAATAGAATCCATGAATCAGAATGTTTAGGTGAAGCGACTAACTTATAAAATTTTGTGGGAGAAATAAAAAGAACCTGTGAGTTGAACCAAACCAAATACTACCAGGCATTTGGATTAGAGACCCAAGAAAGGTGAGTCTGTGGCTCCAGCAGACCATGGCGGCTCCATCAAGGTTGTCCTCCTGGTGTGTCATTAGATACTCTGTTTGGGCACAATTTAAATTGACTTCCTCCATTCTCTACATCCCCCCGTCTTCAACCTAGACCTCTCCATTGCCTTTTACAAACCCTTGTTTTACTTATAAATCTGCTATTTCTGTATGGAAATGGGATGGAGCATCCTTGGTAGCAGGCATCATCTTTATTTTAGCACTTATATGGTGCTCTATACATGTAGATCCCAAAGAGTACATGTCAGATATAGATAATCATCTTTAACATATAAATCACAATAATACAGATGCTATTATTCTTATTTTACAGGGGAAATTGAAACTTAGATCATGTGTAATTTGTCCAAATTCAGGCAATATATGATACAACTGAGATGTTTGACTCCAGTGGCTGTCCTAAATCAATACAGATAGCATTCTATCTAATGTCTTCCTAAGATCATTCATTCTTCTATATTTAATATAACACAAATACTAATTCAGCAAAGTGATTTTGTTGATTTAGCCTTTATATGCTACAATAGAATTAAAAACAGAGGTTAAATATTTTATACAGTAATTTTGTCACAATATTCTGTTAACATCGTTTCTCTTTATTATAAGTAAACCAGGCCAGAAGGATTAACATGTCCAACACTAGTATCTAAGGATGCTAGGATTTGAAGTCTGGTATTTGACCAGAACTCAGTAATCCAATACTCTTTACCCATTTTTTTCCTATTTATTTATTTAAATATATATGTGTATATTTATATATTTAAATGTTTCAATATTGTGTTGGTTTCTGCCATGTAACAATGCAAATCAGTCTTAATTATATATGTATCCCCTCCCTTCCTAACCTCCCTCATCTCTCCCATCCCATCCCATCCCTCTAGGTCATCAGAGAGCACCAGACTGGGCTCCCTATGATACACAGCAACTTTTCCCCAGCTATCCATCTTATCCATTGATAGTGTATATATGTTGATGCTACTCTGTCCATTCATTCTACTTACTCTCTCCGTTCCCTACTGTGTCAAGTCCATTCTCTACATCTGTGTCTCCATTTCTTCTCCTCAAATAGGCTCATCAATACCCCCCCTTTTTTTTGCTCTTAGATTCCATATACATATTTTAATTACTTATTCACTCACTTTTTATTTTCTCTTAAATCAATGGACTATGTGATGACCTGGCCTTTCTTTGACTCCAGAAGTTTCCTTGTCCCTTCTCATCAAAAAGACAGGTACAAAGCACTAGAGAATCTTGTTAAAACAATGCTTCTACATTGTTTCCCTAGGTACAAAATTCTGAACTCAAAGAAGAGGATGGATTTGAAGACATTTTGTAAATTTTATATTTTGAATAAAAATTCAAAGTATGATGATTATTAGAAATATATGTTGAAGAATTTCTTACTTGCTATGCAATAAAAGGAAAACACAAAACTCATGATGATTTAACTAGACAACAATATGTTTTTCCTGGAATGTTTATTTCATATCTAAAACTTTAAGGAATTCAGAAAGAAGCATTGAAAAGTTTTCCTTCAATAATATATCATTATAATATCTGACTTGTTTTCAACAACCTTTGCTTTGATTCTGAATTTATAGTCTTTTTGCTCTCTCTTAAGAATAGTTTCACTCTGAAGGCATTTGTCTTCTCTAGCCAAATACAATAATGTCATAAAATACAGATCTTTCAGTTTCTTTTTTTTTTTTTTGCTGAATCTATACAAATTTTGTTTCAATGACAGAAATCTTGAAACTAGAAATCAAAGTATTTGAGTCCCAGAAATGCTGTTTTATTAATGTAATTCCAAAATGATAGGCAATTTCATTCCTACATACTTTCTATGTTCCCTAGTGCATTTTTAACATAAATAATACATTTGTATGATGCCCAAATAGATTTCCAATTTAAGGAAATGAAAAAGATTGCTTAACAAATGCTGAGTCTTGTTCCTTCTAATTCTTTATTTTAATTTCTAAAAGAAACAATGCCAGTAAACAATTTGAACCAGCATCTCCTGATGAATTTTGGAAAGGTCTAAAATACACACACACACACAAAGTACTAGAATCCCATTAAAAAAAAAAAAGCCATAAACTAGACCAAAAAAAGCACTTACATTTAAAGTTGTTTCTTGGCAAGAAAAAATTGTGAAGAGTTTAAATGATGTTAATATAACTGAAAAACAACATCCAAAGGCATGATTCCTTTCAGCAAGCAGTTTTCTGCTAAGATATTATTGATAAATTGAATACTGAAGCAACCGTTTGCTGACAGTTTATTTGAATTAGTTTAATAAATATATTCCGAGACATTTCAAGATCTGCTCTTTAAAATCAGCCAAAGAAGGCAAAGATGGGTTATCTAAGACTTGTCATTCTTTGACCACAATATAGTATTTAGATTTGAAAATTGAAGAATAACAAAGCAATAGGCCTGAAGCTCTACCTCAACAGAGAATAATATTTAAATACAAAGCTCCAAAGGATTATAAATGTTCCTTTTGTTATAGTGTTGTGACCACTGGTTTGTAGCCACATACACATGCTGCATTCAGTGGTGAGAAGAACTAGAACACTGGTGTAACCATGACTGTGCTATTTTTACTTGAAGTACAGGAGTTTAAGGGGTAAAGTTATGCTAAAGTATCAAAGACTACACTAGCAGAAATGAATTGAAAAGCTCAAATCTCCTTATTTTATTAATTCTGTGCTACATAGAGTTATATGCATACATATTTGAGAAATGTATTTGGGGGAGCGAGAAAAAGGCATCAAGGTTAATTATAAGAAAAGTAAAAATAGTCAAGGAGGATCTCAGTAAGGAATTGTAGAAAGGAAGAAAGGATGAAAGAAAGAAAGGGATAATAAAGGAAGAAACGGAGGGAGGTAAGGAAGGAAGAGGGAGGAAGAAAGGAAGGAAAGAAAGCAGGAAGGAGGCAAGCATTAGAGCTGTATAACATTACGTATTGTTGCAGTTACAGAAATAGAGCACAGTCGAATTAGGTGAATTAGACTAAGAGCTGAGCTCTCAGGATAAATTGTGAGCATCTCAAGTTGTCTTGGTAAAAGGGTTTTCACTTACTGATACTGAATTAATAATAAGAATAACCTTTGTAAGGTGAAGCAAATAGTAAAATAGTTAACTACACTTTCAGTAACATTCAATTACATTTTAAAACATTGCAATATATGTAACCTCAGGTAAACTTTAAACCCAGTAACATTTAACATGGTTTATGCATCCTATTATGAAAGCAGGTATTTCTCTATATTGTTATTGAGTGACGTGTGAAGGATTCAAATCTCATAAATGAACATTATCAGCTAGGATCTTTTCTGCTACCTCCTAAAGTTAACATTAGTCTTTAATGAATATATGAAACAGTTCAACACATGAAAATTTGTTTCTCCATATAGCTCGGGTTTTGTTTATCTAGCATGGTATACATATACCATATACATAGTTGTATTCTACACATATGGCATTATTGTAATTTTATAATTTGAATTCAAGTGGGGAAATAATGTCATGTAGTAGAACAAACAGGAAATTGACTTTAGAAAACCTAGATTGTCTCATATTTGCTCTTTTCAATTGTGCATACATTGGTGCTTGCTCAAATTTTCAGCATCTTGTTTCTTAATTTTTCAGATGAGAATAATAATATCTATTATAATTAGGATTCATACTTGCTAAAATGACATATATTGATATATTTCATTTAATGTGTTTGAAAACAAATTCTAAAATAAATGTATTATCTTCTTTGGGGTTATTATAATTCTATTTTAGATTTATAGCTTAAACTATATTGTCTCATTTTTTTTTTGAAAATATATTTGCTGGTTCTTACATTATTAGCTATTCTGTGATTGGCAATATTACACATATAACTGTATGTTTTGATGTATGGAAAACTCAAGAAATTTTTGTCTATATTACTACAGACAAACTTTTAAGATATAGCATACATAAGTATAAGCAACTATATTAAGGCATAACATAGCTCAGAAAATTAATGTTGACATCACAACCAAGTAGGCCAGCACATTGTACTGAACTATTTTGATTTGTGGTATAGGTAAAAATTACAAAATAAAATGATCTCCTCTAAATTTCAAATTGCATGTAGTTTTGTTGTTGTTTAGTGGCTGAGCTAGTCTCAACTCTTGTGAAGCCATGGACTGTAACCCGCCAGGGTCCTCTTTCTATGGGACTTCCCAGGCAAGAATACTGGTGTCGGTTGCCATTTCCTTCTTCAGGGGATCTTCCCAACCTAATAATCGAACATTAGTACTAAGAAGACCGCTCCTTTAATTTTATTAATATTAACTTGTACTTTCCATTTCACTAAAATAACTTCAAAGATATCAGAAGGAAAAATGAAATGCAATAGCTATGAGGAAAAAAATGGTAAGACCTTTTAAGAACTGGAACAAAGGGTCTGGAAGGAGTTGAAGAAACACAATGAGTTTCTTAAACACATTAGCATATCTTGTTCTCACGTTGTCTTCAGGTTAACAAGGGTAAGGTTGGCTTTGGTACTGATCTCCCTTCAGAAGACCTGTAGAGGATACTACAGGACAACTGGATGTCAGACGATCAGACACAAAAAGCCCTATGGGAACCCTAGCACGTGGATGCACTCAAGGCCAACACCTTTCCCATCGACTGTTGGTGCCAATATTTGAAACCCAAGAGCTTTTCCCCAATTTGGCTCCAAACAATTCATCTCATGAGTTAAATTTATTTCCAATTCATTTCCAGTGATTAGAAATAGGAATATAAACAGAAAGTGTAGCTCAACTGAATATATGCTCAGCAAATTAGAATAATTCCCCCCACTTCCTCATCCTTTCACTTCATTTGAAGAAACCCTCACTGCTAAGGTTTGTGAAATCAGAGTTTTTTTATGTTTCCTGAGAGAATTCAGTTTCCTGTTGTTCTCTGGAGCTCTTGCATCCTCAGCCACCCCTTACCCGCTGCTATTACCTGTGATTCAAGCCTCAGTCCACCTTCCCAATGCAGGTGTGAACCAACTCTCAGTCTGTATGTTGAGACTGTTTCTCCTTGGTAGAAATAGTAACTTTAAAATTTTATGAAAAGGGAGGATTTTTTTTTTTTAAATAAAACTAAGCGAACAGCTATTCTTCTAACTTCATCATATTCACAACTCACAGGTACTTTGGAGTAAATTTCAAACTCCTTAGCAAACAAGGTTCCTTCTGCTTGGGTCTCTGAAAACCTTCAATCTTATCTCCTGCTCCTTCTGAAGCAATGCCTCTGTTTCAGTCCTACAAACTATACATCACTTTCCCTAGCCACCATGTCATTTTCTTTTTCACAGAATTCTCTCCTCTTTTGCCTGGAATGTTTTCCCATTCCATTCTTTCATTCCCTCCCACACTCAATCCTTGATATCCTTGACAATTTTATTTATAAGCATATATATATATATATATAATTTTGGTAATTTTGCTCCTTTGTTGTATTAGACTGCCTGCGTTAATTCTCTAGACTTCTATTCTTTGCTCTCACATTTTCAATCTCCTTTTTTTCTCTTGCCAAGGATGTTTCTTAGCTTTATCTCTCAGCTGGTCTATTGAATTGTTAATTTATTCTATCATACTTTTGTAATTTCAAGAGTTTTTTTTTCCCCCTCTCCTTTTATAGAACTTTCTGTCCTAGTTCCCTGATACAATGTCTTCTCTCTCATCTCTCTGAAGCTATTAATCATGATTATTGATTTTCTAAGTTTTCTTCTGCTTCTAATATACTGTGCCAATATGTTCCCCAATTATTTTTTTTAGTTGGTTGTTTTTGTGGTGATATTTTCTCTGTTTGTTTCTTATTGTGTTTTTAAAATTGTATGCTTAGAGACTTAAATAACCTACTATTCTTCTTCTCCATTTGTTTATTTCATTGAGTCTTAAAAACTGAATATTTTAAACTGAAGTATTAAGATGCTGAGTAAAGATTAAGAGGAGAGTATAAAGGCTGGCTTAAAACTCAGCATTCAGAAAACTAAGATTATGGTATCCAGTCCCATAACTTCATGGCAAATAGATTGGTGAAAAGTGGAAGCAGTGACACTTTTTTTTTTCTTTCCCCCTGGGCTCCAAAATCACTGAGGATGGTGACTGCAGCCATGAAATTAAAAGACTCTTGCTCCTTGGAAGGAAAGCTAATACAAATCTAAACAGTGTATTAAAAAGCAAACATATTACTTTACCAACAAAAGTCCATATAATCAAAGCTATGGTTTTTCCAGTAGTCATTTATGGATGTGAGAGTTGAACCATAAAGAAGGCTGAGTACCAAAGAATTGTGCCTTAGAACTGTGGTGCTGGAAAAGACTTGAGAGACCCTTGGACTGTAAAGAGATCAAACCAGTCAATCCTAAAAGAAGTCAACCCTGAATATTAATTGGTAGGACTCATGCTGAAGCTGAAGCTCCAGTACTTTGGCCACCTAATGGGAAGAACTGACTCATGTGAAAAGACCTTGATTCTAGGAAAGATAGAAGGAAGAAGGAGAAGAGGACAGCAGAGGATAGGAGGGTTAGATAGCATCACTGACTCAATGGATATGAATTTGAACAAACTCCAGGAGATAGCAAAGGACAGGTAAGCCTGGCGTGCTGCAGTCCATAGGGTTTCAAAGAGTTGGACTCAACGACTTAACAACTGAATAAAACAACAACATTAAGATGCTGATGGGAAGCTTTTAATTTTTTTTTTTCCATGACTGGACTATATACAGATGATCTGACAACTTTATGGGGAAATCGAAAAGTCAGAATCTGTAGAAAATTTATTTCTGGCTATTCAGTTTCCCTAGAGAGAAATCTTCCTGACTTTACCCTGGGGAATAGAAGACAGATTGCAGTTATTTGAAAGCTAAATTGTGCGATGTCAGCTGAGTCTCACTATTACGTAAAGAGAATGCGTTAGTCACTCATTCGTGTCTGACTCTTTGCAATCTCATGGACTGTTGCTCACCAGGCTTCTCTGTCCATGAAATTCTCCAGGCAAAAATACTGGAGTGGGTAGCCATTTCCTACTCCATTGAATCTTCCTAAACCAGGGATTGAACCTGGGTCTCCTGCATGGCAGGCAGATTCTTTATCATCTGAGCCAACAGGGAAGCTTTTCGCTGTTACATAAGGTCTCATCATTCATTCCCTAAAGTAACACTACAGAGAAAATAAATTATTTCAGGTGATTTTTTAAAATTTAGACATTTAAAGTATGTCTTTTTTTTCTCTTTTATCACAATTGCCTGCAGTCCAGCAGGAACATCTCTTCCCCAATGATGCATCTATAATAGAGAAATTAATCAATACTGTTCTAAAACTGTTGTGACCATTTCAGCATAAAATGCACAACACTTTGTTATCCTGGAATTATTCATATTTTTGTTTATAAAATTTTTATATTTTAGATTATATGTTTATTCTGTTGATAAGATCACATGTATAATCTCAATTTATTAAAAGGATACATTTGAGGAATTTATAGAGGAATTTGATGAAAGTGAAAGAGTAGAGTGAAAAAGTTGGCTTAAAGCTAAACATTCAGAAAACTAAGATCATGGCATCCAGCCCCATCACTTCATGACAAATAGATGGGGAAACAGTAGCTGACTTTACTTTTGGGGGCTCCAAAATCACTGCAGATGGTGACTGCAGCCATGAAATTAAAAGATGCTTACTCTTTGGAAGAAAAGTTATGACCAACCTAGACAGCGTATTAAAAAGCAGAGACATTACTTTGCCAACAAAGGTCCATCTAGTCAAGGCTGTGGTTTTTCCACTAGTCATGTATGGATGTGACAGTTGGACTATAAAGAAAGCTGAGCACCAAAGAATTGATGCTTTTGAACTGTGGTGTTGGAAAAAACTCTTGAGAGTCCCTTGAACTGTGAGGAGATCCAACCAGTCCATCCTAAACGAGATCAGTCCTGGGTGTTCATTCGAAGTACTGGTTTTGAAGCTGAAACTCCAATACTTTGGCCACCTGATGCAAGGAGCTAACTCATTGGAAAAGACCCTGATGCTGGGAAAGATTGAGAGCAGGAGGAGAAGGGGACGACAGGAGATGAGATGGTTGGATGGCGTCACCGACTCAATGGACATGAGTTTGGGTAAACTCCCAGAGTTGGTGATAGACAGGGAGGCCTGGCGTGCTGAGGTCCATGGGGTCACAAAGAGCTGGACACAACTGAGAGACTGAATTGAACTGAACTGAATAGAGGAATTAAGAGGCTGGCAAACCTCTCACACACAGAATAAAGATGAACAAAATTGTTACAAACACACATATTAGAGTTTTGGAAGTTGACCAAGGGCTGACAAACTGAGAACAATTTATTCACAAACTCCAGTAAGCCTGACTTCCCTCGTGGCTTAGACGGTAAAGCATCTGTCTACAGTGCAGGAGACTTGGGTTTGATCTTTGGGTCGGGAAGATCCCCTGGAGAAGGAAATGGCAATCCACTCCAGTACTATTGCCTGGAAAATCCCATGGATAGAGGAGCCTTGTAGGCTACAGTCCATGGGGTTGCAAAGAGTCGGACACGACTGAGCAACTTCACTTTCACTTTCCAGGTAAGAGCAACAGGAGTGCAGGTTGTTTTCGCCCAGATCAGTTCCACAGCTCTGGGTGAAGGAATTTAATGAAGGAAGAGCTGACCTTGAATGCCAGTGAACTTGCTTTCAGAGGGAACTGGTGTCCAGTGGAGTAGAGGGAAAATATCTGTCTAGTAAAGTTTTCATTAAGAATGGCAAATTTGGTAGAAAACAAATATGGAGAGCCAAAGCTCAATCAGTTTGAGGTTGCTGTACTCTTTGAGACAAGTAGAGGACCAGATGAAAATTTAATATGAAGATCCTGGAAAGGAAGGGTTCATATGAGGACTAGACAAGGTCTTCATGTATTCCTGGCTGACTGGTAAACTATGTACATGTATGATGGGGGATGAGAGAATCCAGACAGAAAGAAAAATCTGACATGGAAGCATTAAAATTTCCCGAACTTTGGATGTAATCCTCAAGGTACATATAAGTCAGTCTCCAGAGGGAAACATTATGGGCTTTGGTGATTGAACACAATCTTTGCCCAATTGTTGCCTGACTACCAACCTATGGCATTTGGAAACATCTGAGATTTCAGACTGGAAACGTCTGATAAAAATATTCTAAGGCTGCACAATTGTTATCAATGCACAGCACTATGAGTCTACTGAAATTCACTGTACATTGTGCTGTGCACATTTACAGTAGTTACATTTTATATTATGTAAATCTTCTTTGAAAAAGAGGTTTCAAAATGAAGTTTCCTTTTAATATTTTTACCAGTGAAAATTTCACTTTAGCATTTTTCCTTTTATATTTGCAGGGCGTTTATTCCATGTAGAAAATCATTTCTAAGCTCTTGTCTTCTGAGCATCATTTTCTCTTTTCACTCAATTGCCTTGCAGAAATCATAAATCTCCAAGATAATAATTCCTTTTCTAAAAAGAGGTTTACAAAAACAAAGATTAATTTTCTTATGTTGGATAAGAATTATTAACTGTTAAAAATGCAAAACTTCATTTTTTTCCTTATGATATTACTTTTTTCCCCTCAGGAAGCTATACTACGAGAGTTCCAGAATTTATCAGCTACCTTACCTCATCTTAAAACCTTGCCTATTTACAACTGCAGGGTCAGTCTTCCAGTCTGTAGTAGGCTCCAGGATCTCTCAGGATCCCCTTTTGTCCTTGATTTGACATCCCAGCTAAAGGATCTGTGGATTCTTTTTGGGGACTAGGTTCCTGTTCTTACTTTGGACTATTCATCTCTAAGAAGAATTGTTGGGAGTTTGGAAAAGCAGATTGGAGGCATGACTGCAGGAATAATGATTAAAAACCATGCCACAGAAGTAGCCTGACATCAGAAAAATCTATAGTGAGGAAGGTGTAATCATTTGAAATTAGTTGAAAAGATATGTGAAAAAGTACTTAGTTGATTTAGAATGCACATAACTTTAGGTTTCAATGAAACATGGAAAGATAAGCAAATTTTGAGTTTGTTTGAGATTGAATGATAAGAAAGTAGTCGGACAGATTTTTCTGACTTGATGGTATCTAGAGATGTGCATTTAAAGGATTAATTATAAAATGGGAGATTAGAAGAGCATGCCTCACATGATGCCAAAAATTCAGTAATGCATGAGTGATGGATTATGAAGAAAAAAGAGCTAGGATTTGAGCTTGGTTTAGGATTAGGACTGGGAAATGAAGGAATGAAGTGACTGCCTTTGCAAGACAGGGAAGGCACCACTACTGGTACATTTCTTTTATTTGAAAGGATGGAAGATGACAGATTAGATTTGAAGATGTACTGGATGAAGTTTTAAGAAACTTCAGCCAGATGGTTTATATCAAATAATTACTAAAATTATTAAGCTCTTACAACATAGTTCAGTTCAGTTCAGTTCAGTCGCTCAGTCATGTCTGACTCTTTGCAAGCCCATGAACTGCAGCACGCCAAGACTCCCTGTCCATCACCAACTCCCAGAGACCACCCAAACCCATGTCCATTGAGTCGGTGATGTCATCCAACCATCTCATCCTCTGTCATCCCCTTCTCCTGCCCTCAGTCTTTCCCAGCATCAGGGTCTTTTCAAATGAGTCAGCTCTTCGCATCAGGTGGCCAAAGTATTGGAGTTTCAGCTTCAACATCAGTCCTTCCAATGAACACCCAGGACTGATTTCCTTTAGGATAGACTGGTTGGATGTCATCAAAGTCCAAGGGACTCTCAAGAGTCTTCTCCAACACCACAGTTCAAAAGCATCAATTATTTGGTGCTCAGCTTTCTTCACAGTCCAACTCTCACATACACACATGACCACTGGAAAAACCATAGTCTTGACTAGATGGTCCTTTGTTGGCAAAGTAATGTCTCTCCTTTTCAATATGCTGTCTAGGTTGGTCATAACTTTCCTTCTAAGGAGTAAGCATCTTTTAATTTCATGGCTGCAATCACCATCTGCAATGATTTTGGAGCCCAGGAAAATAAAGTCAGCTACTGTTTCCACTGTTTCCCCATCTATCTCCCATGAAGTGATGGGACTGGATGCCATGATCTTAGTTTTCTGAATCTTGAGCTTTAAGCCAACTTTTTCACTCTCCTCTTTCACTTTCATCAAGAGGCTCTTTAGTTCTTCTTTACTTTCTGGCATAAGGGTGATGTCATCTGCATATCTGAGGTTACTGATATTTCTCCTGGCAGTCTTGATTCCAACTTATGCTTCCTCCAGCCCAGTATTTCTCATGATGTACTCTGCATATAAGTTAAACAAGCAGGGTGACAATATACAGCCTTGATGTACTCCTTTTCCTATTTGGAACCAGTCTGTTGTTCCATGTCCAGTTCTGACTGTTGCTTCCTGACCTGCATACAGATGTCTCAGGAGGCAGGTTATGTGGTCTGGTATTCCCATCTCTTTCAGAATTTTCCAGTTTATTGTGATCCACACAGTCAAAGGCTTTGGTATTGTATTAAAACTGTTTTACATATAATTAACTATTTTTTCCGCAAAGGGCCAAATGTATACTAGTATTTAGCTTTATTATGTATTATGCTAAGTTGCTACAGTTGTGTCCAACTCTTTGTGAACCTATGGACTGTAGCCCACCAGGCTCCTCTGTCTATGGGATTCTCCAAGCAAGAATACTGGAGTGATTGCATGCCTTCCTCTCTGGGATCTTCCCTACCCCGGGATCAAACTTACATCTTTTAAGTTTCCTGCATTGGCAGTCAGTTCTTTACCAATAGCACCACCTGGGTGATCCCCTTTATGTATAATATATTCATGGAAATACTTGTTATTGTTTCTTTAAACTGTTTAACTTTCCTTTTTTTCTTGACAGTTGTTCATGTCTGATGATATTTGATTTCCTCTTTCCCATTTTGAATATCCTTGAAGTGTTATTTAAATGTCTGAAGTAACGAAGATTCTTCCAACTTCATATTCTAGAATAGGATTATTTCAAGACATGGGCTGTATCTTCCTTAGAGCCAGTCCATATCTTTTTCCCCACCCTCTCTGCCTAACCATTCAATTACTGCAAAGCAAAATTTACACTTGATAATTTATTACTTACATTCTGTATCTATTTTTAACAATCATATAATTTATATTCAATCATTACTTTCATTTGTCCATGACATTTTGTAGGATGCTAAAAGTTTTGCACTTTGTCCTTCCAACTTGTTTCATTTGTCATCTTTGCACTTAATGACAGGTTTATGAATCCCTGCCTGATGTATGAAAGAACACCAAGAATGAATGGCTTATTGTGAAGAGGGTAGTGATGCAAAATTTAGTGACCTTCACTGACAGTTAATAATATACTCAAATGTTAAAAGGTAGAAAACCCCCAGTACTATTAAGGCACTATCTCAATAGGCACAAATTCAATGGAAATGTATTTTAGTGTCACTTCCACTATCATCATAATAGCTCACTGGAGAAAACAGAAAAAAGAATCATTAGTCACACTTTATCCACCAGGTTTTGTGGTGCAAATGACTTCAATGGAAATGTCTCATATGCACGCTTCTCTAATTTCTGTTGTTTGTTATGGAAAATTGAAAAAAAGAAATTCTGAATTTAGATTTTACATGCCAGTGACTCTTTCACAGATCCATATATTGCTTTCCTGACACGTTGTAGAAGAGAGATTGAAAGATGGAAGTGTTAAAGAAAAACTGTGGCCTTGAGACCAGTTACAGAAACAATGACTGTGATGGTTATCCATACTTCCCTCTGCATACTATATACATACTTTTTGTATATTATGCATTTTATTTCTCTCACCTTTCCCTATTATTTTAAATTAAGTTGTTTGTGGGTAATTTACACTTTTGTGTTTATGTTGCAGATTATTTGGATATGATAGTGACTGTATTCAGTTCATTCACTCAGCTGTGTCTGACACTTTGCAACTGTATGGATTTCAGCACGCCAGTTTTCCCTATTCATCACCAGTTCCTGAAGCTTGCTCAGATTCATGTCCATCGAGTCAGTGATGCCATCCAACCATCTCATTCTCTGTTGTCCCCTTCTCCTCCTGCTTTCAATCTTTCCCAGAGTCTTTTTTCCAATGAGTAGTTCTTCACATCAGGTTGCCAAAGTATTGGAGTTTCAGCTGCAGGGTCAGTCCTTCCAATGAATATTCACGACTGATTTCCTTTAGGATTGACTGGTTTGACTTCCTTGCAGTCCAAGATTCTTCTCCAGCATCACAGTTCAAAAGCAACAATTCTTTGGCACTCAGCCTTCTTTATGATCAAACTTTCTTATCTGTACATGACTATGGGGGAAAACACACACACACACAGCTTTGATTATATGGACTTTTGTCCACAAAGTGATGTCTCTTCTTTTTAATATGCTGTCTAGGTTTGTCAAAGCTTTTCTTCCAAGGAGCAAACATCTTCCAATTTCATGGATGCAGTCACCATACACAGTGGTTTTGGACACCTCCCCCCAAAAAGTCTGTCACTGTTTCCATTGTTTCCCCATCTATTTCCCATTAAGTGATGGGACCAGATGCCATGATCTAGTTTTTTGAATGTTGAGTTTTAAGCCAGCATTTTCTCCCTCCTCTTTCACCTTCATCAAGAGGCTCTTTAGTTTCTCTTCACCCTGCCAGTAGAGTGGTGTCATCTATATATCTGAGGTTGTTAGTATTTCTCCCAGCAATCTTGATTCCAACTTGGGCCTCATCTAGCCTGGCATGTCACATGATGTACTCTGCATAGCAGTTAAATAAGCAGGGTGACAATATATAGGCTTTACGTACTTCTTTCCCAGTTTGGAACAAATCTGTTGTTCCATGTTCGGTTCCAACTCTTACTTCTTGACCTGCAAACAGGTTTCTCAGGAGGCATGCAAGGTGGCCTGGTATTCTCATCTCTTTAAGAATTTTTCACAATTCACTGTGATCCACACAGTCAAAGGCATAGTAGTCAATGAATCAGAAGTAGATATTTGTCTGGAATTCACCTGCTTTTTCTATGATCCTACAGATGTTGGCAATTTGATCTCTTATTTCTCTGTCTTTTCTAAATCCAACTTGTACATCTGACAGTTACTGGTTCACATACTATTGGAGCCTATCTTGAAAGATTTTGAGCATTACTTTGCTAGCATTTTCACCTCTCTTCTTCTCACAGCTCTTTGTAAGGCCTCCTCAGACAGCCATTTTGCTTTTTTTGCATTTTTTTTTCCATGGGGATGGTCTTGATCCCTGTCTCTTGTACAATGTCACGAACCTCATTCCATAGTTCATCAGGCACTCTATCTATCAGATCTAGACCCTTGAATCTATTTCTCACTTCCACTGTATAATCATAAGGGAGTTGATTTAGGTCATATCTGAATGGTCTAGCGGTTTTCCCTACTTTCTTCAATTTGAATGTGAATTTGGTAATAAGGAGTTCATGATCTGAGCCACAGTCAGCTCCTGGTTTTGTTTTTGTTGACTGCATAGAGCTTCTCCATCTTTTGCTGCAAAGAATATCATCAATCTGATTTCAGTGTTGACCATCTGGTGATGTCCATGTGTAGAGTCTTCTCTTGTGTTGTTGGAAGAGGGTGTTTGCTATGACCAATGCATTTTTTGGCAAAACTCTAGTAGTCTTTGCCCTGCTTCATTCCACATTCCAAGGGCAAATTTGTCTGTTACTGCAGGTGTTTCTTGACTTCCTACTTTTGCATTCCAGTCCTCTAGAATGAAAAAACCATCATTTTTGGGTGTTAGTTCTAAAAGGTCTTATAGGTCTTCTTAAAACCGTTCAACTTCAGCTTCTTCAGCGTTACTGGTTGGGGCATAGACTTGGATAACTGTGATATTGAATGGTTTGCCTTGGAGACGAACAGAGATCATTCTGTCGTTTTTGAGATTGCATCCAAGTACTGCATTTTGGCAGTTCAAGGGACTCTCAAGAATCTTCTCCAACACCTCAGTTCAAAAGCATCAATTCTTCGGCACTCAGCTTTCTTCACAGTCCAACTCTCACATCCATACATGAGTACTGGAAAAACCATAGCCTTGAGTAGACGGACCTTAGTCGGCAAAGTAATGTCTCTGCTTTGAATATGTTATCTAGGTTGGTCATAACTTTTCTTCCAAGGAGTAAGTGTCTTTTACTTTCATAGCTGCAATCACCATCTGCAGTGATTTTGGAGCCCCCCCCAAAATTAAAGTCTGACACTATTTCCACTGTTTCTCCACCTATTTCCCATAGAGTGATGGGACTGGATGCCATGATCTTCATTTTCTGAATGTTGAGCTTTAAGCCAACTTTTTCACTCTCCTCTTTTATTTTCATCAAGAAACTTTTTAGTTCCTCTTCACTTTCTGCCATAAGGGTGGTGTCATCTGTATATCTGAGGTTATTGATATTTCTCCTGGCAATCTTGATTCCAGCTTGTTTCTTCCAGTCCAACGTTTCTCATGATGTACTGTGCATATAAGTTAAATAAGTAAGGAGATCCAACCAGTCCATTCTGAAAGAGATCAACCCTGGGATTTCTTTGGAAGGAATGATGCCAAAGCTGAAACTCCAGTAGTTTGGCCACCTCATGCGAAGAGTTGACTCATTGGAAAAGACTTCGAAGCTGGGAGGGATAGGGGGCAGGAGAAGAAGGGGACGACCAAGGATGAGATGGCTGGATGGCATCACTGACTTGATGAACATGAGTCTGAGTGAACTCTGGGAGTTGGTGATGGACAGGGAGGCCTGGCGTACTGCGATTCATGGGGTCTCAAAGAGTCGGACACAAATGAGCGACTGAACTGAACTGAACTGAACTGCATTTCAGACTCTTTTGTTGCCCATGATGGCTACTCTATTTCTTCTGAGGGATTCCTGCCTGCAGTGGTAGATTTAAAGGTCATCTGAGTTAAATTCACCCATTCCAGTCCATTTTAGTTCGCTGATTCCTAGAATGTCAACGTTCAATCTTGCCATCTCTTGTTTGACCACTTCCAATTTGCCTTGATTCATGGACTTGACATTCCAGGTTCCTAGGCAATATTGCTCTTTACAGCATCAGACCTTGCTTCTATCACCAGTCACATCCACAGCTGGGTATTGTTTTTGCTTTGGCTCCATCCCTTCATTCCTTCTGGAGTTATTTCTCCACTCATCTCCAGTAGCATACTGGACACCTACTGACCTGGGGAGTACCTCTTTCAGTATCCTATCATTTTACCTTTTCATACTGTTCATGGGGCTCTCAAGGCAAGAATACTGAAGTGGTTTGCCATTCCCTTCTCCAATGGACCACATACTGTCAGACCTCTCCACCATGACCCGTCTTAGGTTGCCCCATGGGCGTGGCTTGGTTTCATTGAGTTAGACCAGGCTGTGGTCTTAGTGTGATTAGATTGACTAGTTTTCTGTGAGTATGGTTTCAGTGTGTCTGCCCTCTGATGCCCTCTTGCAACACCTAGCATCTTACTTGGGTTTCTCTTACCTTGGGCGTGTGGTATCTCTTCACGGCTGCTCTAGCAAAGCATAGCTGCTGCTCCTTAAGCATCTGAATGCAGAGTTCCAGAGAATAGCAAGAAGAGATAAGAAAGCCTTCTTCAGCGATCAATGCAAAGAAATAGGGGAAAACAACAGAATGGGAAAGACTAGAGATCTCTTCAAGAAAATTAGAGATACCAAGGGAATATTTCATGCAAAGATGGGCTTGAAAAAGGACAGAAATGGTCTGGACCTAACAGAAGCAGACGATATTAAGAAGAGGTGGCAAGAATACACAGAAGAACTGTACAAAAAAGATTTTCATGACCCAGATAATCACGATGGTGTGATCACTCATCTAGAGCCAGACATCCTGGAATGTGAAGTCAAGTGGGCCTTAAAAAGCATCACTACAAACAAAGCTAATGGAGGTCATGGAATTCCAGTTGAGCTCTTTCAAATCCTGAAAGATGATGCTGTGAAAGTGCTGCACTCAATATGCCAGCAAATTTGGAAAACTCAGCAGTGGCCACAGGACTGGAAAGGGTCAGTTTTCACTCCAATCCCAAAGAAAGGCAATGCCAAAGAATGCTCAAACTACCGCACAATTGCAGTCATCTCACATGCTAGTAAAGTAATGCTCAAAATTCTGCAAGCCAGGCTTCAGCAGTACATGAACTGTGAACTTCCTGATGTTCAAGCTGATTTTAGAAAAGGCAGAGGAACCAGAGATCAAATTGCCAACATCCTCTGGATCATGGAAAAAGCAAAAGAATTCCAGAAAAACATCTATTTCTGCTTTATTGACTATGCCAAAGCCTTTGACTGTGTGGATCACAATAAACTGTGGAAAATTCTGAAAGAGATGGGAATACCAGACCACCTGACCTGCATCTTGAGAAATCTGTATGCAGGTCAGGAAGCAACAGTTAGAACTGGACATGGAACAACAGACTGGTTCCAAATAGGAAAAGGAGTACGTCAAGGCTATATATTGTCACCCTGCTTATTTAACTTATATGCAGAGTACATCATGAGAAACGCTGGGCTGGAAGAAGCACAAGCTGGAATCAGGATTGCCTGGAGAAATATCAGTAACCTCAGATATGCAGATGACACCACCCTTATGGCATAAATGAAGAGGAACTAAAAATCCTCTTGATGAAAGTGAAAGAAGAGAGTAAAAAAGTTGGCTTAAAGCTCAACATTCAGAAAACAAAGATCATGGCATCTGGTACCATCACTTCAAGGAAAATAGATGGGGAAACAGTGGAAACAGTGTCAGACTTTATTGTTTTGGGCTCCAAAATCACTGCAGATGGTGACTACAGCCATGAAATTAAAAGACGCTACTCCTTGGAAGAAAAGTTATGACCAACCTAGATAGTATATTGAAATGCAGAGACATTACTTTACTGATTAAGGTCCATCTAGTCAAGGCTATGGTTTTTCCTGTGGTCATGTATGGATGTGAGAGTTGGACTGTGAAGAAGGCTGTTGCTGCTGCTGCTGCTAAGTTGCTTCAGTCGTGTCTGACTCTGTGCAACCCCATAAATGGCGAGCACAGAAGAATTGATGCTTTTGAACTGTGGTGTTGGAGAAGACTCTTGAGAGTCCCTTGGACTGCAAGGAGATCCAACCAGTCCATTCTGAGGGAGATCAGTCCTGGGTGTTCATTGGAAGGACTGATGCTAAAACTGAAACTGCAGTACTTTGGCCACCTCATGTGAAGTTTACTCATTGGAAAAGACTCTGATGCTGGGAGGGATTGGGGGCAGGAGGAGAAGGGGACGACAGAGGATGAGATGTCTGCATGGCATCACTGACTCGATGAATGTGAGTCTGAGTGAACTCCGGGTGTTGTTGATGGACAGGGAGGCTTGGCGTGATGTGATTCATGGGGTCGCAAAGAGTCGGACACGACTGAGCGACTGAACTTGCTAGCATGTGAAATGAATGTAATTGTGTGGTAATGTGAACATTCTTTATTGCCCATCTTTGTTATTAGAAAATTGACCTTTTCCAGTCTTGTGGCCAGTTTTCCAATTTTGCTGGCATATTGAGTACAGCACTTTAACAGCATCATCTGTTAAGATTTGAAATTGCTCATATAGAGTTCCATCCACATCTCCACTTTGTTTGCAGTAATGCTTCCTATGGCCCACTTGACTTCACATTCTAGGATGTCTGCCTCTAGGTGAGTGACCACACCATTGTGGTTACCCAGGTCATTAAGATCCTTTTTGTATAGTTCTTCTGTGTATTCTTGTCACCTCTTCTTGATATCTTCTGCGTCTGTTAGTCCCATACCATTTCTGTCCTTTATTGTGCCCATCTTTACATGAAACTTTCCCTTGGTGTCTTTGATTTTCTTGAAGATACTTCTTTCATTTTATATTTTGAAAATGATATGTCAAATGTAGTGAACTTATTTGGAATTTATTCTACTTGGTGTTTTTTGAGGTTTGTGGATCTATGATATCATGTATGACATTAAGGAAAATTTTAGTCATGATCATTTCAATTTTTTTTTTTCTGTTACCTTTCTTCTCTTTCTGGTATTCCCATTACATGTGTTACACTTTTGTAGCTATTTCACAGATCATGGATATTTACTTCTAATTTTTGTTTGCTTTTAGATTTGAAGGTTTATATTGCAATATCCTCAAGCTTAAACACTTTTCCACAGTCCTATGTAGTTTTCTAATATGTCCATTGAAGACATTTTTCTATTAAAGCAATTTGATAATATTTCTTTTAGGTTCTTTTAAAGAATTTCCACGGTTTTGCTTACATTGTCCAACTGTTTTGCACACTGTCTACTTTATCCATTGAAGCCCTTAGCATATTCATATTTTGAATTTAAAATTTTAATTTAAAAAATTCTCATCTGATAATCCAACATCCCTGTCATATGTAAATCTGATTGTGATGGTTGTTCTCTTTAAACCTGCTCTTTTTAGTATGCTTTGTAATTTTTTTGAACATCAGACAAGAAGTACTAGGTAAAAAAAATTGCTATTAAAAAGCCATTAGTAATGTGATGATAAGATGTGTGTGTGTGTGTTGGGGGCAGGCAAACAATTTATAGTCCTAAGATTTAAACTTTCAGTCTTTCAAGAGAGTTTGTCTGACCCTGGACTGTGAACTTCACATGCATTTCTTATTCTTGTCTTCTCCACTCAGGTGAGATAGGATAGCTGCTGCTGCTAAGTTGCTTCAGTCGTGTCCGACTCTGTGCGACCCCATAGACGGCAGCCCATCAGGCTCCCCTGTTCCTGGGATCCTCCAGGCAAGAACACTGGAGTGGGTTGCCATTTCCTTCTCCAGTGCATGAAAGTGAAAAGTGAAAGTGAAGTCGCTCAGTCATGTTCGACTCTTAGCTACTCCATGGACTGCAGCCTACCAGGCTCCTCCATCCATGGGATTTTCCAGGCAAGAGGACTGGAGTGGGGTGCCGTTGCCTTCTACAGATAGGATAGCTAGAGGGGGCTTAAGGTGTGTGTTTTCCTTCCCTTAGGCCACTTTGGCTCTGATAAATCCCAGTATGTTAAGCCAGATGTCAGACCTTGTCAAGAAAAACAGAATACGGCAGTGAATTCCAAAATGGTTCTTTTGCTTTTCTCTGTGCTGGAGACAGGAGGGTTTTCTTTCTTTCTTTTTTTTTTCCCCCATTGTGAGGACCTGCTAGAGTTCCAGGACATAAAAATTACAAAGATATGGGGGTGGGGCCCCTAAGGACTGAATCCCCCTGAGTTTTTATCTCTCATACTTCTCTCAGGTTGAGCCTCCAGCAATTTATCAATTACAATTCAGTTTTCCATACTCTGACACTGGTTCTTACAGAAGTTGCATTTGCCTGCAGGTCTCTCCAGTTGGGGAGGTAGCGTTTGTTCTGTGATCTTACTTCTCTGATAGATCTAAGAAGATTTGTAGATTTTTCAGTTTGTTCAGGTTTTTAATTGTTACTAGGATGGAGTGGCAGCTTCTAAGCTTCTTACATGCCAGACCAGAAACTGGAAGTCCTCTAAAGACAACTTATACCCCAGAGTTATTTTTAAGTTTTCAGGTCAGCCTCTTGTTTGCATCAATTCTTATTGCCACCATAGTCATCTGTGATGTCAAAGAATTGTTGCTGATTTTATTTTTTTTGTCAAATGCCCTGGGGATGGGGCATTTTTCATCAAGTATGTTCAGATTCAAAAGAAATAAAGACATGCTCTGTGAATGGGATTTTTTTCTAGAAAGTTTTTCATTCAAATGAAATTCTGTGGGGATAGGGTTTTGCAGAGCTCCAGTACTACCAGGCTGCTTTTGACTGTGGCTAATATGGTTGCAAGTCTGTTTTCAAGGTTCATGATGAGCTGGAGTGAGGGTATAGGAACAAGAACAGTTAAAATTGCCATAGACTTGTTTTGTTTTGTTTTAACCAACATTCAGTTTCTTCCCTTCAATAACACTTTGTAGGTTTGGAAAATGCTGATATTGACATTTTAGTGCTCTCATTGCTTTTCTGGAGAAGTTGATTTTTAGAGGTCCTTATTTTGCCAATGCAGAGTATTTCTCATCAGTAATATGTGTTTGAATGATCAAAGTTAAATTCCCAAAAGTAACATATAGCAAATTAAAAATAAATAAATAAACAGCATTACCCTCAAAAGATGAAATATGTACTATGTAACAAGGTATATAACCACAAGTTTGTTCTCTATGTCTGTGAGTCTATTTCTATTTGTAGACAGGTTCACTTGTGCCATAATTTAGATTCCACACATAAGTGATAACTTAGGGTATTTGTTTTTCTTTATGACTTCATTTAATATGATCTCTAGTTGCATCCATGTTGCTAAAGTGTCATTATTTCATTCTTTTTAGGTTGGCTGAGTCATAGTCCATTGTATATGTGTACCACATCTTCTTTACCCATTCATCTGTTGATGGACATTTAAAAATTATTTCCACATCTTGTTACCGAGTCCAAGCTCGCTTTGCTTGCCACACAATTAGTCAATGAATCCAAGACAAGGTGTTGGGGCTATGAAGGGACTTTATTTGGGAGCTGGCTGACTGATAAGATGGCAGGCTATTGCTTCAAAATAACTGTGTTGCTGGGGCCTGGATGTCAGATTCTCTTATGGATCAGAGATGGGGGAAGGTGAGGAAACAAAGTAAAAAGACCATTTAATTCCTGCAAATATCTCCTAGAATGGCAAGCCTCAGGTAGGGAGAGGTGTTAGTTTCAATTCCTTACAGTCATTTCCTAGGTACTGCTAAATGGAATGTCTCCTGTCATATCAACAAGCAAATATGTCACATTTATTTGTGATTCCAGCCTCCCCAAATGTGAACTTCTGGGCCACGCCTGTAAGCAGCAGACAAGGGGCACCAAGAGTTGCACCATTTGCCACACAGAGTTCAAGAATCTCACAATCCTTCTCAGGTGGGTGGGGTCACATTATATCCCTGAGGTAGGCCATAATGTAGGCCTACAAAAGTGGCAAGATAAGGGTTTAAGTCTGGAGAAGAAAATGGCTACCCACTCCAGTATCATTGCCTGGAGAGTTTCATGGACAGAGTAACGTGGTGGGCTACAGTCCATGGGATCACAGAGTTGGACATGACTGAGTGACTAACACTTTCATTTTCAAGGGTTAAATTTGCAGAAGCAGGTCCACTGTAAATTCAAAATTAAAGCACTACTATGAACATAGGGGCACCTGTATCTTTTTGAACTACAGTTTTGTCCAGGTATATGCCCAGGAATAGGGCTGCTGAATGGCAAGGGGGAAGGGAGGGAAAGGAGGGAAGGACTGGGAGTTCACAATTAGCACATACAAAGTATTATATACAGAAGAGACAAACAACAAGGCCCAGTTGTAAAGCACAGAAACTATATTCAATATTCTATTATAAAGCATAATAAATATAATATTAAAAAAAGAATGTCTATATGTGTATAGCTGAGTCACTTTGCTGTATAGCAGAGATTGAGAAAATATTGTAAATCAGCTATACTTCAATAAAAAGTGAAAAAATAAATAAAGAAGAATACAGATAAAAATAAAAAAGGAATTTGGTATAATGGTCATCTGGGTCAGGGAAAGTAGGATTGGATGATGGTCATGCAGAAATGAGAGTGTATCATAAAAAAAGTGTATAATTAACCTCCCTGAGTTCCAAGTGAGGAATGAAGGAAGAAATAAATACCATTTTAGCTTAAACAATTTCAAAATTTGCTGTAAATTAAACAAAAAATGATGGTCAACTTCAATTTTCCTAGATTTACAGCCAACTTATATACGCTATTCATACAATCACAGATCATAGATACACTTAGATATTTTTCATATGCTTACATGTTTTTCCTAGACTTGCATATAATCCATACACTCACAAACAGGGTGTTGTGTGCATACTCTTCATCAAATGCATTGGTTATTATGTATGATATTTTGTTAACTGCTTTTTAGTATGTGGGGGATCTGGGGTCATAAATTAAATTGAATATAAAGTATTTTCTGTTTTCTTATTTAGTTCTGTAATGGCAATTAAGAAACAATCTGTTAAAATTTTAAGGAAAATTTATCTTTCTCTGTTTTTGTTGTTTGAAGGGAACATAATTTATCTTTTAAATATCACAACTCTATTTTGCTTATATTTTTATGATGGCCTCTTTTAGGTTACATGAACTACTTAGGCAACTGTGATGTTGAAAAGGTAAACAACTAAGCAATGAAAACTCAGCTCTGGCTTTAATAAATCTAAAATCTGATTCTAAATGATGTTAACCTGTATGCATCATTATCTTCTGCTCAGTATAGTGCTCAGTATCCAGAGCTTTGCAGAAGATATTCATGTTTGTATTTATTCGGTCTAACCACTTATAGTGCTTAACTTTTGAATTTGGCAATGGAATTTATTGCAACATAATTATTTTAGAAAGGCTGAATTTAGTACAAAATACTTGTCTTTTCATCTTACTTACCAACATTTTTTTATTCTCAATTTGGCTTCTTTTCCTGCCCCATTTAAAAAATCTAGTTGAGCTAAAAGCTTATAGAACATTCAATGAGGGCAAAAATATTAATAAATAAATAATTAATTTAAAAACTTACAGAAGGTTAATAGAGAATTTTTTAAAAATCAGTTCTGAAAACTTGAATGAAAAACATTTGTAAAAAGAAAAAGGAAAAATCAATATCCATTTATCTTCCCAGGGGGTATCAGCTGAGCTAAGGAATCAGTAGGAATTTACACTTTCTCCCATGCACAATGATAAATGTTTATATCAACACCACAATAAACATCATCCAGCAAAAAAGGGAGAAAGTTAAGCACCAAAAGACTAAAGGGATTAGAAAACATTGCAAGACCCATGTGCTGTTATTTCTTTTAATTTTCCACCTCGTTAACATCTTATATATGGATATGCTGACTCTGCAGAAGTTACACGTCTTTATTATTAAATGCTTTGCTGCAAACCAGTTCTGTAATGTCCTCAGTGTGTGTGTGTGTGTGTGTGTCTTTGTGTGTGTTATATAAAATGTTTTATAGATATTCACAAGATATTCATGTAGTTTATATCTCCATCATTTATGTGAGCCACAATATAAAGAATAAAACTATTAGGTACAGAATAGTTTACTGAACATTCGATGATTTTGTTGATGAAGTAGTTTTATCTAGTATAAAAATAACTATATTCCAAGATATTCCATACCTAAAAATGTCTGACATTAAACCTCCTAGGACATATGGGAAAGTAAGGAAAAAGAACCCAAGACATATAAGGAAATTATTCATTCCAGTCTCATCTCTAGCACTGAATATTTGAGATTATGGAGAAGTCATTTAGATTTTTCTCATTCTTAGATTCACTAAAAGATTATTTCCAAAGTCATGATTATTCCTTTGCTATTTTCTTCTCAATACCTTATTTTATTACAATTTTTCAAAGTCTTGTATTGTTTTGTAATCATCTACTGTTTACTTTCTGCCTCACTGAGCAAAATGTGAATTCCTGGAGAGCAGGGTCTTAATGTATATATCCTTCCGTCACACATATTAGTGAATTCTAAGTTCATTTGCAGCTTTCAAAGTACTTCAAAATGTATTTTATTGGTTTTCTTAATGATTTAAATACATAATTTACACTTATAAGTGTAAATTTATAGGTATTTAGCAAATTAATATTTATTAGTGTAACAATAAGACTGCAAGTTGTTTGAAATTATAATCTCACAAGGACGAACAGAGGTGTTTTTATTTTTATTTATTTTTAAGAACAGAAATAAACTTTAATTCATTGAAAAATGAAGCAGTGAACAGGGTCTAACAGAGGGGACTTTGTAAATCAAATGACAGGCGACTCAGGCCAGAGCAGAATAACTTCTAGAAACAGATGATGCAAAAACAGGAATTCACAAATTCAGTTGGACTTACACAGTGGTGAAACGAAAGATCCAACCAGTCCCACCTAGTTCCCCTGGTGCATCAGTTTATATGTTTTTTGCTATCTCTTAATAAGGATCCTGAGACTAGTCCTTAGACTCATAAATATAAATTTAAAAACATTTCTAAAGAGGCTTCGCTCATATTTCTAAACTTCTGCAAAGCTACCTTCTTTTACATAAACTTATTGTTGTGCATGTGTGTCTATTGTTTTTTCTCTTTAGAGTGTTAGTCAAATATATATCCCTATACATCCTTAAACCTTAGTAAAAATGGAATTTAAATTTAATGTTTAATAATTTCATATTTAAGAAGACTTTAAATTGTTAACATGGAGAGAACTGAGTATGTATAGCTGTTTATATATGCACAGACATATAAAATGTTATAATTGCAAAATGTGAAAAATATGACATCTGAAACTTTACAACATGCTGCATCAAAAAGCATTGCTTTCTAGAGCAAGTTATGCGACTTTACATTTGAAAGCTATGATCAAATTTTCCTCCTGTACATTGTACTGATTTCCATCAGTATATTTTAAAAATCTTACTGTGTGCTTCTTTCTTTTTTTTTTTTTCTGTCTCTCTGTCTCTTTTAGTCTCTCAACCTACTATTTTTCTTTTTTTAAGAAAAAGAATAATTCAGTTTGAATAGTGGGCCACATTGCCTTGAGATTCAGAGACTGTATATAGCCTGGCATGGGAGTGTCAGTGTCTGAGTGTGGTCTAGAAAGCAGCCACACTGAAAGGCTTCCCACACAAAGTAGGTGAGCCAAAGACAAATAAGAGAGATGTCCCCCTGAAAATATAGCCTCGTGCAAGATGGCAGAGCTCAAGCAGGTTGAAGAGGATATCCAAGGTAGGGGTCATCCACCATGGGGTGGCAAATTTATAGGAAGCACAGCTGAGTGTGGTGTCAAAGCCCAGCAGCAAGGGGAGAGTCTTTGTATGAGAGAACTGACTGGCAGGGAGTACTAAAGCCCAAGCAGGACGAAGAAAGGTTCCTTAAATGATGGGATAATGATAGTGGCTCCTCATGAAATTTCTTAGCCCAAATTAGAGGAAGAGGGCACCTGTCTGAAGTAGGAGGAGGAGTTTAGTAGGGAATAGAAATTGTTCTCTTGCAGGAATTTGCACAAATAAGTAAACACATGAAGAATAACAGACACTAGTTTTCTAATTGTCTAAGAAGGGAACTATAAATATAAAAAGGGATAAAGTTACCATGAACTCTGTGGTGTGGGACTGAGCTAGAAGCATGTGAACAAACATGTCTTTTAAAAGATACAGAATGCATTACTGGTATACATGGGCTTAGTCACTCAGTCATGACTTAGTCACTTAGTCACTCACTCTTGCGACCCCAAGGACTGTAGCCCGCCAGGCTCCTCTATCCATGGGATTCTCCAAGCAAGAATACTGGAGTGGGTTTCCTTCTCCAGTGGTATACATATATTTATGTATTTGAACAACAGCAATGAATAAAATATATACATATGTGCATATTTTGGGGCTTCCTAACTGGCTCAATGGTAAAAAATCTGCCTGCCAAGCAGAAGACATGGGTTCGATCCCTGGGTCAGGGAGAGCCCCTGGAGAAGGAAACAGCAACCCTCTCCAGTATTCTTGCCTGGGAAATTACATGGACAGAGGAGCCTGGAGGGCTACAGTCTTGGGGTTGCAAATAGTTGGATATGACTTAGTGGCTAACCAACAACTGCAGTGTATATTTTATATAAGTATGTATGTGTGTTGCTAGCTATGCTTTGTAGTTAAGAACACCCTCTAGCAATACTCACATCTAGAAAACAGATCTTGTCATCTAGATATTCTGCAGTAAAATAAACTGGTGTTGAATGGGAAGATGGCTCATTCCCAAGGCTGGGGCAAGAACATGCAACTAAGTCTAAAATATAATACTCTACCAGAAAATAAGAAAGTGCTCAAAGATGAATGGGGGCATATTAAAGTGAAAGTGAATGCCACTGGCCAGACCTATCTCTCACTCACTATAATAATATCAAAATCAATATGCTGCTGCTGCTGCTAAGTCGCTTCAGTTGTGTCCGACTCTGTGCAACCCCATAGATGGCAGCCCACCAGGCTCCCCCGTCCCTGGGATTCTCCAGGCAAGAACAACGGAGTGGGTTGCCATATCCTCCTCCAATGCATGAAAGTGAAAAGTGAAAGTGAAGTTGCTCAGTCATGTCCTACTCATAGCGATCCCATGGACTGCAGCCTACCAGGCTCCTCTGTCCATGGGATTTTCCAGGCAAGAGCACTGGAGTGGGGTGCCACTGCCTTCTCCCAAAATCAATATAGATAGTAGTAAATTATAACTCATTGAATAAATTAGGAATAAAAAAAATCTATGAGTCTATATTGGAATTAACTGGTTAGTTAATAAAAGGAAAGTTTGGCAAGTATATTAGTATTCTATGTTGTGTAACAAATTACCACAAGCATCACAGCTTTTAAATAGCCTGAATTATTATCCCACAGTTTTTGTGAGTCAGGAGTTGGGCACATCATGGCTGAGTGCTCTGTGAGGTTACAGTCATAGAGTTATCCAGGTCCTCTGTAAAACTGCAATTAGAGTTTGCCTAGGCTGGGTTCTCCTCTGGAGATTTTACTGGGGAGATTCTGCTTCCAAACTCACTCAGGTTGTTAGAAATTCACTTTTGTGGTGAATTCATACTGAGTTAGTGTTCCTTGAGGCCAGCCATGGAAAGCATGATTCTAGAATGAGTCAGCTAGCAAGGCAAAATCTCTTATATAACAAAATATGACCAGGGGAATGCCATCCCTTCATCTTTGCCATGACTACTGGTTAGAAGCAAGTTCTAGTTTCTACCTGCAGAGAAGACTGTACAGGGTGGTGCTGGATAAGACTCCAGAGAGTCCCTTGGACAGAAAGGAGATCAAACCAGTCAATCCTGAAATAAATCAACCCTGAATATTCACTGGAAGGACTGATGCTGAAGCTGAAGCTCCAATACTTTGGCCACCTGATGCAAAGAACTGACTCATTGGAAAAGACCCTGATGCTGGGAAAGATTGAAGGCAAAAGGAGAAGGGGGAGGCAGAAGATGATACAGTTAGATAACATCACTGACTGAAAGGACATGAATTTAAGCAAACTCCAGCAGATAGTGAAGGACAGGGAAGCCTGGTGTGCTGTGGTCCATAGGGTCATGATGAGTTGGACACAGCTTAGTAACTGAAGAACAACAACAAATGCATATCAAAAGGTGGGAATCCTTAGGGATCACCTTAGGGAATGTTTTTAATAGAGAGGAATTTATTATTTACATAGCTCAAAGTGCCATCCCACAAATAACTTCTTAATTATGAAGAGAAAAAAAAGAATAAGATTACAATGAGAAAAGTCTGGCATATGCTCCACTGATCGATCAAAAGATCAAAGTGAATCTAACCTAATGCACTAAGCTGAAATCATATACTTTGTAAAATGCAATGAAAAGAACACAGTATCACTTCTGTAATATTTTTGTGACAAAAATGTATACTCTGTGTTGAATCATGAGGAGTCATTGGACAAATCCAAACTGGAGGATATTCTACAAAATACCTGTGCTTTTCATCCTCAAACATGTCAAGATCATGAATGTCCAGGTAATTGCTCCAGTCTAAAGACAACTAAAGTAAACTCACAATTTTAAATTGAAAACCACAGCTCCAAAGACATTATTAAGAAAAATGGCAAAACTTGAAAAGATTTTGAAAACAATATAGAAGTATTATAGCCACGTTAATTTATTGATTTTGATGTTGCTATTGCAGTTTTATTGAAGAATGTCCTTGTTTGTTGAAATAAACACTATTTCTCAGAAATTATCAGGGATAATGGAACATGAGTTTGACAACTTACTCTCAAATTACTTAGAAAGTAATTGTCAGTATATTTGCAACATTTCCTTGGGTTTTTACTCTGGGGATATTGCAATGTAAAAAAAAAATCATATATATATATATATATAAATTTCAAACCGTTGATTGCTCTAATTACCTACAGTAGCATTAAAAAAAAAAACTTTATGCCTCAGGGTATTAATTCCAGTTGCATTTAAAATGCTTCAAACAAAATACATTTGGGAAACATTGATTAAAGTTAAACAAGTTTCTTAAATTCAGGACTTCTTAGCACCTTAACCATAATACACATGTTGCTAGTCTCAAAGAAGGGGAAATAATATGTAGTGTTTTCTAGCTTTTTTATTGTTTTGGCCTCCTGGTGAGAATTTAATGGGACTGGATCTGCAGAAAACATATTTTGGTTAATACTAATATTGAATTGAATGCTCCTCAGGCAAATGACACAAACCTGCTGTAATTTACCCTTTTCTCAATTCTCAACCTCATATCTCCCAAATTAAGTTATTTTTGTATTTAATAAATTAAAATGTTTAACAAAAATTATTTAAAATTTTATCTTTGACTTTTTATTATTTATGAAAGCACAGCTATGTATAAGGAAGAAAATAAAATTTATGAGAAATCGCACCCACTAGAGATCATTATTGCAGGACTTTGATGTCCTTCTTTTCATTATTCCTCTTCACTCCCCTGGGTATAGGTGTCTATCTTGCATTTTTCATCATTAATTTTGTTTTTTTATATGGTACACTGTAGCAATATTTGACTTGACTTTTCTTCAAAGTATATTCCTTAATTATGGGGCATTCTTTAAAACATTATAATTATGGTAAAATATATATGAATATTCTACAGTTTCCCCATTCTGTTAGTACAAGAAAGTGTGGGTAAAAAGTTATGAAAGAATTGGACCATAAAGAAGGCAGAGTGCCAAAGAATTGATGCTTTCAAACTGTGCTGCTGCCGCTACTACTGCTAAGTCACTTCAGTCGTGTCCGACTCTGTGCGACCCCATAGACGGCAGCCCACCAGGCTCCCCGGTCCCTGGGATTCTCCAGGCAAGAACACTGGAGTGGCGTGCTGTTTCCTTCTCCAATGCAAGAAAGTGAAAAGTGAAAGTGAAGTCGCTCAGTCGTGTCCAACTCCTAGCGACCCCATGGACTGCAGCCCACCAGACTCCTCCGTCCATGGGATTCTACAGGCAAGATTACTGGAGTGGTTGCCATTTCCTTCTCCATGGGATCTTCCTGACCCAGGAATTGTACCCGGGTCTCCTGCTTGTAGGCAGACTCTTTAGTGACTGAGCTACAAGTGAAACCCTTCAAACTGAGGTGCTAGAGAAGAGTCTTGAGAGTCCCTTGGTCAGCAATGAGATCAAACCAGTCAATCCTAAAGGAAATCAATCCTGAATACTCAATGGAAGGGTTGATGCTTCAGGTGAAGCTCCAGTACTTTGGCCACCTGAGCAACTCTTTGGAAAAGACCCTGATGCCGGCAAAGATTAGGGCAGGAAGAGAAGGGGGCAACACGGGATGAATGAGACGGTTGGATGACATTATCAACTCAATGGACATGAGTTTGAGCAAACTCTGGGAGATAGTGAAGGACAGGGAAGCCTGGTGTGCTTCAGTCCATGGGGTCACAGAGTCAGACATGACTGAGCAATTGAACAACACCAACAGATAAGATAAAAGCTTTAACAAAAACTCTTTGATTGTTTTGTGAGAGGGTGATGTAGAAACAAATTTCTCAAATAAAAATAAATGAATATTTTAAGGACTTTATCAATTTGATGCCAAATTGACAAATAAAAGGGTTGCAATTTTTTTTCTTTACAGAGACTTTTTTTAGAGGAGTTTTGGGTTCACAATAAAAATAAGAAGAAAGTTGCATTTAATCCTCCCTGTACACAGTTCAAAAAAACATCTATTTCTGCTTTATTGACTATGCCAAAGCCTTTGACTGTGTGGATCACAAGAAACTGTGGAAAATTCTGAGAGAGATGGGAATACCAGACCACCTCCCCTGCCTCTTGAGAAATCTGTATGCAGGTCAGGAAGCAACAGTTAGAACTGGACATGGAACAACAGACTGGTTTCAAATAGGAAAAGGAGTACATCAAGGCTGTATATTGTCACTCTGCTTATTTAACTTCTGTGCAGAGTACATCATGAGAAACGCTGGACTGGAAGAAACACAAGCTGGAATCAAGATTGCCAGGAGAAATATGAATAACCTCAGATATGCAGATGACACCACCCTTATGTCAGAAAGTGAAGAGGAACTAAAAAAGCCCCTTGATGAAAGTGAAAGTGGAGAGTGAAAAAGTTGGCTTAAAGCTCAACATTCAGAAAACGAATATCATGGCATCCAGTCACATCAGTTCAGTTCAGTCGCTCAGTTGTGTCCGACTCTTTGCGATCCCATGAATCGCAGCACGCCAGGCCTCTATGTCCATCACCAACTCCCAGAGTTCTCTAAGACTCACAGCCATTGAGTCAGTGATGCCATCCAGCCATCTCATCCTCGGTCATCCCCTTCTCCTCCTGCCCCCAATACCTCTCAGCATCAGAGTCTTTTCCAATGAGTCAATTCTTCACATGAGGTGGCCAAAGTACTGGAGTTTCAGCTTTAGCATCATTCCTTCCAAAGATATCCCAGGGTTCATCTCCTTCAGAATGGACTGGTTGGATCTCCTTGCAGTCCAAGGGACTCTCAAGAGTCTTCCCCAACACCACAGTTCAAAAGCAGCAATTCTTCGGCACTCAGCTTTCATCACAGTCTAACTCTCACACCCATACATGACCACTGGAAAAACCATAGCCTTGACCAGACGGACCTTTTTTGGCAAAGTAATGTCTCTGCTTTTGAGTATGTTATCTAGGTTGGTCATAACTTTTCTTCCAAGGAGTAAGCATCTTTTAATTTCATGGCTGCAATCACCATCTGCAGTGATTTTGGAGCCCCCCAAAATAAAGTCTGACACTGTTTCCACTGTTTCCCCATCTATTTCCCATGAAGTCATGGGACCAGATGCCATGATCTTCGTTTTCTGAATGTTGAGTTTTAAGCCAACTTTCTCACTCCACTTTCACTTTCATCAAGAGGCTTTCTAGTTCCTCTTCACTTTCTGCCATAAGGGTGGTGTCATCTGCATATCTGAGGTTATTCATATTTCTCCCAGAAGTCTTGATTCTAGCTTGTGTTTCTTCCAGTCCAACATTTCTCATGATGTACTCTGCATAGAAGTTCAATAAGCAGGGTAACAATATATAGCCTTGATGTACTCCTTTTCCTATTTGGAACCAGTCTGTTGTTCCATGTCCAGTTCTAACTGTTGCTTCCTGACCTGCATACAGATTTCTCAAGAGGCAGGTCAGGTGGTCTGGTATTCCCATCTCTTTCAGAATTTTCCACCGTTTATTGTGAGCTACACAGTCAAAGGCTTTGGCATAGTCAATCAAGCAGAAATAGATGTTTTTCTGGAACTCTCTTGCTTTTTCCATGATCCAGTGGATGTTGGCAATTTGATCTCTGGTTCGTCTGCCTTTTCTAAAACCAGCTTGAACATCAGGAAGTTCTCGGGTTCACGTATTGCTGAAGCCTGGCTTGGAGAATTTTGAGCATTATTTTACTAGCATGTGAGATGAGTGCAATTGTGTGGTAGTTTGAGCATTCTTTGGCATTGCCTTTCTTCGGGATTGGAATGAAAACTGACCTTTTCCAGTCTTGTGGCCAATGCTGAGTTTTCCAAATTTGCTGGCATAGTTAGTGCAGCACTTTTACAGCATCAACTTTCAGGATTTGAAAGAGCTCAACTGGAATTCCATCACCTCCACTAGCTTTGATCGTAGTGATGCTCTCTAAGGCCCACTTGACTTCACATTCCAGGATGTCTGGCTCTAGATGAGTGGTCACACCACCGTGATTATCCAGGTTGTGAAGATCTTTTTTATACAGTTCTTCTGTGTATTCTTGCCATCTCTCCATAGTATCTTCTGCTTCTGTTAGGTCCATACCATTTCTGTCCTTTACTGAGCCCATCTTTGCATGAAATGTTCCCTTGGTATCTCTAATTTTATTGAAGAGACCTCTAGTTTTTCCCACTCTGTTGTTTTCCTCTATTGTTTTGCATTGATTGCTGAAGAAGGCTTTCTTATCTCTTCTTGCTATTCTCTGGAACTCTGCATTCAGATGCTTATATCTTTCCTTTTCTCCTTTGCTTTTCACATCTCTTCTTTTCACAGCTATTTGTAAGGGCTCCCCAGACAGCCATTTTGCTTTTTTACATTTCTTTTCCATGGGGATGGTTTTGATCCCTGTCTCCTGTAAAATGTCATGAACCTCATTCCATAGTTCATCAGACACTCTATCTATCAGATCTAGAGCCTTAAATCTATTTCTCACTTCCACTGTATAATCATAAGGGAGTTGATTTAGGTCATACCTGAATGGCTGGCAGTTTTCCCTACTTTCTTCAATTTAAGTCTGAATTTGGTAATAAGGAGTTCATGATCTGAGCCACAGTCAGCTCCTGGTCTTGTTTTTGTTATCTGTATAGAGCCTCTCCATCTTTGGCTGCAAAGAATATCATCAATCTGATTTCGGTGTTGACCATCTGGTGATGTCCATGTGTAGAGTGTTCTCTTGTGTTGTTGGAAGAGGGTGTTTGCTATGACCAGTGCATTTTCTTGGCAAAACTCTAGTAGCCTTTGCCCTGCTTCATTCCACATTCCAAGGGCAAATTTGTCTGTTACTGCAGGTGTTTCTTGACTTCCTACTTTTGCATTCCAGTCCCCTAGAATGAAAAGGATATCTTTTTTGGGTGTTAGTTCTAAAAGGTCTTGTAGGTCTTCATAGAACCATTCAACTTCAGCTTCTTCAGCATTACTGGTTCGGGCATAGACTTGGATACCTGTGATATTGACTGGTTTGCCTTGGAGACGAACAGAGATCATTCTTTCATTTTTGAGATTGCTTCCAGGTACTGCATTTTGGACTCTTTTGTTGCCCATGATGGCTACTCCATTTCTTCTGAGGGATTCCTGCCAGCAGTAGTAGATATAATGGTCATCTGAGTTAAATTCACCCATTCCAGTCCATTTTAGTTCGCTGATTCCTAGAATGTCGACGTTCACTCTTGTACCATCACTTCATGGCAAATAGATTGGGAAACAGTGGAACAGTGTCAGACTTTATTTTTTGGGGGGGCTCCAAAATCACTGCATATGGTGATTGCAGCCATGAAATTAAAAGACGCTTACTCCTTGGAAGAAAAGTTATGATCAACCTAGATACCTTATTCAAAAGCAGAGACATTATGTTGCCGACTAAGGTCCATCTAGTCAAGGCTATGGTTTTTCCAGTAGTCATGTATGGATGTGAGTGTTGGACTGTGAAGAAGGCTGAGAGACAAAGAATTGATGCTTTTGAATTGTGTGTTGGAGAATACTCTTGAGAGTCCCTTGGACTGCAAGGAGATCCAACCAGTCCATTCTAAAGGAGATCAACCCTGGGGTTTCTTGGAAGGAATGATGCTAAAGCTGAAACTCCAGTACTTTGGCCACCTCATGGGAAGAGTTGACTCATTGGAGAAGACTTTGATGCTGGGAGGGATTGGGGGTAGGGGACAACCGAGGATGCTAGATGGCATCACTGACTCAATGGGCATAGTCTGAGTGAACTCCGGGAGATGGTGATGGACAGGGGGGCCTGGCGTGCTGCGATTCATGGGGTCACAAAGAGTTGGACACAGCTAGCGACTGAACTGAACTGAACTGTACACAGTTCACCATGGACTCTCCCACCAAAGTAGTACATTTGTTACAATCATGAACCAACATTGTCACATAATTATCACCCAAAGTCCAGTTTCCATCAGGGTTCTCTCAAGGCATTGAATTTTCTGTGAGTTTTTGCAAATATGTAATATTATGGAACTACCATTATAATATCATACAGAAAATTTTCGCTGTGCTAAAAATTCATCCAGTGTGCGTCATCTATTCACCTCTCCCTCCCTGAAAGATTCCGGCAACCACTCATCTTTTTACTATCTCTGTAGTTTTGACTTTTCCTGAATGTCACAGAGTTAGAAATAGATTTTTCTTAAAGTGCATCAGAACTTTACAAGCAAGCTTGTTACCACGCATACTTGTTGATGGTTAAGTGTTAGCATTAAAAACATTGGCCAATATAAATGCCATAAAAATTTACTTTCCTGTTTAATTTCAACCTCACTAATGCTGTTTGTTTTTGGCCAGACTTTTGGCATTATTTTTACCACAATCTACCAGTTAATTTGTAGTAAAAATCCATACATTTTTAATCAAGATCTAGCTTCCCATGACCTTACCCTACCCAATTTTCTCCTCTTATATTAACTCTTTTTCTGTTTCCCTAATCTCTGTTATTATTTATTCCCTTCCTCATCATTTATTTAAGCCATAAATACTCAGTGAACTCACACTAAATGTTAGGCATTTTTCTAGATGTTACACAGAGGAAAGCAACAAAGTTCCTACACCATAGGCTTAAACTCTGCTTCTAAACTAGCCAAGCACTGTGACAGCTTATGCAGTGCTGCCTAATATAATAGGTGATTCAACAAAAGCAAAATTAAAAATTGTCAATAGGCAATGATAGTTTGAAATGCTTTAAAATTGCATAAAGAAGGAAGGAGGAGTAGTGTTGGTAAAATTATAAAGAAGAAAATATTCCTGTAAATAATTAATATTAAATAATCTTTTAAAATAATTTCTGAAAGACGAAGGAAAGAGAGGGAAATGCGGATAAATAATACATGACAGTTTATCCATTTTGTTGAATTTTATAATGCTTTAATTCTTGTATATTCCTTCTTGTATTTGAACCTTAGATAACTGAAGTGCTTTCCTTGAGAGAGATTTTTAAAAACCAGAGCATCATGCTAAATAGTTGCATGTGATTGCATATTTGGGGACTGTTTAATTTGACATCTTTTTAGTGTGCTTGTGTTGAAGCTTTAACTGGTTTTTGCTACTTTGTCTTCCATTTTTTTCTTTTGCTACTGAGAATGCAGATTAATCCCTTTCCATCTAGACTGATTAGAGTGGTTGAATATGTTACCCATAGCAGACTTTGTGAAATAAGTCTAGTAATACAATTTTCAATGGACTGTAAAAATCTTTGATTAGTTAATTGTCAAGATACTGATTGATATTAAATTATCCCATTTGTATTCTGATTATTATTCTGTAATATGTTAAATTATAAGATGTGAGAAGGATTTCCTGTTGAATACTAAATTTCCAACATGAAAGATCTTTGCAGTCACAAACTCAAGCTTTACTCCTCAAATTTTAAGTTCATCCTTAACATTTTTCCTTATAATCCTTTACTTTATGTACATTTTAATATTAGAGTGGATTTTTTTCTTTTTGGGTCATTAGATTTCACTAGTGATATGTCATCGTTTAGTCATTTAGTTCACCTGAGTAGGTCACCAGTTGTTAATCCATACCAGGAGGTGAGACAGCCAATTTGCCCTGCACTAATGTACAGTGATGGATAGTTTTGCTCACCTTATTTGTCAGTTCAGCTGCACCTACCCTCACAAAGTGAAAGAAAAAAAAAAAACAGTTAATTCACCAACAAGTACTTAGTTGTTAAATTAATATCACATATTCTCTAATATGGTCTTCTCACTGATAAAATAGGAACTGTATGTATCTCATGGTAGTTGTCAGGATATAATGAGCTATTTGGGATTTAGGATGAGTTCAGTACCTATTACCTTAACATTATAAATTTTTACAGGTTAGTTCCTGGTGGTCTTTATCAAGATGGACTTTATCAAAGTCAGACATAGTGGGATGTTGCAATAAAATTGAAATGAAAAGCTTCTAGTGGATTGCCAACATAAAGGTCCTTAGTCTCAATACTATTTTTACCCCTGGGTTTAAATTTCAAGATAGAATGATATCCTTTAAAAACAGAGGCATTAGTGAAGCAGTTTCTTTTCTATTTACTACATGCACTAGCTAAAAGAATAACAATTACTTTTCCTATATGGTGGCCTATCAAAGTGAATTTTCATTGTACCAATCATTCTGTTAAAATAATGCTTCCAGGATTTTCTTGTTTTAAACTTTTTTTTTAAATCAAAGCTTTTTAATTAAACAAAATTATTTACTTGTGTTTGGCCATGCAAACTGTATGTGTGACCTTAGTTCCCCAACCTGGAATTGAACCCATGCCTCCTGCATTGGAAGCAGAGAGCCTTGACCACTGGACCAGCAGGGATGATCCTAAACTTATTTCATAAGGAAAAAAAAGAGAACAATCTGCTCAAGGCCTTTCCCCCAGATTAATCATTGGTTAGCTGCTTCTAGAAGGACCTCTGCATTCAGTACCTCATAATGCTTTTGAAATGATTCACAATTCAATATTGCAGCTGCCTCTAATCTCTATACTTCTCTGTACTTGGCTTAAATATTAAGTTTTCTCAGACAGTTAATTCAAGAAAGACAGCATGTTATGTAAAGGAAAAAAGTAATAATGACATAATCCATGCTGCCCAGGAAAGTCCAATTGACAATTAAAGGACATGTTGAAATAGGCTTTGTCAGAAATTATGTATTTGTTCTCTATTTATTCCTACAGTGTTGTTACACAGTTCATTGCTCAAATTTAGTGGAAGGCTAAATGATAATTCAAACAAATGTTATTTTAGACAGCTTTAACATTCTTCTGAATAAGTCAAAAACAAAATAAATGGGTAATAATTTTTTAATGCTTCTTGGATCAAGAGGTATTTCAATAGGTTCATTAAGAGCAGTCTAGAATAATTTGAGAATGTTGTTAATCTTCAGGACTAAAGATCCTAATGGAATTACACCTGAAGCTCTTCCACCAAAAAAAAAAAAAAAAAAGAAAGAAAGAAAGGAATGAGTAGGAGTCAATGTAAGGAGTTTATTTAAAATATATATATATATATTTTTGAGGGGCGGTCCTAAGATGGCGGAGGAATAGGAAGGGAAGACCACTTTCTCCCTCACAAATTCCTCAAAAGATCATTTCAACGCGGAGCAAACTCCACAAAACAACCTCTGAATGCAGGCAGAGGACATCAGGCAACTAAAAAAGCAGATCATTGTCTTCAAAACCAGGTAGGAAAAAATATAAAAGACGAGAAAAGAGACAAAGGAGGTGGGGAGGGAGCTCCGTCCCGGGAAGGGAAGCCCGTCCCGGGAAGGGAATTCTAAGAAGAGAGGTTTCCAAACACAAGGAAACACTCTACCTGCCGAGTCTAAGGCGAGCCTTGGAAACACAGAGGGCAACATAACAGGAAGGAAAAACGAATAAATAATTAAAACCAACAGATTACGAGCCCAACAGTAACTCCCCCAGCGGAAAAGCCGCGCAGACGCCTGCAGCCGCCGCTAGCAAGTGGGGGCAGGGCAGGGAAGCGCGGGAGCCGCGGGCTGCCGCGCTCGGTAAGAAGCGGGCAGAAACGTCCCACGCGTAACCAGAGCGAACGAACTTGGGCGAGCAAACCAGGCTGGGGGATAGCTACCACGCGAAAAGCGCGAACATAAGACCCCGCCAGGACCGCACATAGAACAAAGGACTGAACGGAAATAGCCGGCTGCAGACCATCCCCCGCCGGGGACAGGCAGCCAGAGCTGTAAGGGCTGGAAAGGGGCAATCGCAGCCCCGGAGAGACTACCTAAAAAGCGGGAGGCAGTCTTCTTTGCTGAGACTTCAGGGGATGCAGGTCAGTCACCACCCGCCTCACAAGGAGCGCCAGCAGTACACCCAGAAAACTGAGCAGTAGAAACAGAGAAGGGGACAAGTCCCGGCGACCGCGCCGCCAAGCTCCCGCGCTCGCCAAGCTCCCGAGCTGCTCGGACCTGGGAGGGGCGCAGAGCGCAGTCCCAAACAAGTTTGTGCCTCTGAGGGTTACCTGGGCGCCAAAACCGAGCGGCTTGGACCGGGGAGGTGCGCGAAGCCTGGGGCCGGCCTCGGATGGTTCCTGGCTGAGCTCCGTGGAGCCGGAGCGGTTTGTGCGTCGTGGGGGGAGACAGGTCCAGCGGGGTTGAGACGCTGTGTGCCCACGACAGTGCTATTTGTTTGCAGCATCCCCCCCTCCCCACTGCGCGACTGAACTAGTGAGCCTAATAAAAAAAAAAAAAAAAAAAAAGGGTCCACCACCGCCCCCATGTGTCAGGACGGAATTCAGACCCTGAAGAGACCAGCAAACAGAAGCTAAACAGAGGGAAACGCCTTGGAAGTGACCAACACGGCCCACAACATCAGAGAAGGCCCAGATATATCTTCACAATTTTTACAATCATTCCTTTTTTTTTTTTTTTTTTTTGGC
>NW_024070186.1:33182455-33188815 GCF_014754425.2 Oryx dammah
TTCTCTACTTTATATTTCTATAACTATTACTTTTCAAAAAAAAAAAAAAAGACTCTACTTTTTTAAAGCAAACACCATATATAGCCTTCGCGTGGTTGTTGTTGGTATTTCTTTTTTAATCTCGGGTTTTTTTTTTTTTTTTTTTAATTTTTATTTTTTCTTATATATATATTTTTTCCCTATTTCTTTTTCTTAATATTATTATTATTTTTTAATCTTTACTCTTTTTTTTTCTTTCTTCCTTCTGCTTCGTCTCTTTAACATTGTATTTCTGAAAATCTAACCTCTACTCTAGGTTTTTAATCTTTGCTTTTCGGTTTTTGTTGTCAATCTTGTACATTTCATAACCCAATCTTACCTGACAGTGAGATTACTGGCTTGACCACTCTCTCCTCCTTTTGGACTCTCCTTTTTCTCCACCAGGTGGCCTCTGTCTCTCCCCCCCTCCCCCCATCTCTTCTATATCCAACTCTGTGATTCTCTGTGTGTTCTAGATGGTGGAGAGCACCTAAGGAACTGATTACTGGCTGGACCTGTCTCTCTCCTTTTCATTCCTCTCTCTTACCCTCCTGGCCACCTCTGTCTACTTCCTCTCTCTCCTCTCCCCTGTATAACTCCGTAAATACCGCTGAGAGGTCCAGACTAAGGAGCGCACATAAGGAAGTGACTATTGACTAGCTTGCTCTCTCCTCTTTTGTTCTCACCGCATCTCATTCCAGTCACCTCTAACTACCCCCTCCCTCTTCTCTTCTCCATGTAACCCAGTGAACCTCTCTGGGTGCCCCTCAATGTGGAGAAACCTTTCATCTTTAGCCTAGATACTATATCATTGGTGCTGTATAGATGGAGAAGTCTAGAGACCACTGTAAAAATAAAACCGAAAACCAGAAGCAGGAGGCTTAAGTCCAAAGCTTGAGAACATCAGAGAACTCCTGAATTCAGGGAACATTAAGCAATAGGAGCTCATCAAATGCCTCCAAACCTACACTGAAACAAAGCTCCACCCAAGGGCCAACAAGTTCCAGAGCAAGACATATCACACAAATTCTCCAGCAACACAGGAACACACCCCTGAGCCTCAATATACAGGCAGTTCAAAGTTACTCCAAAACTTTAGACGTCTCATAACCCATTACTGGTCACTCCACTGCACTCCAGAGAGAAGAAGCCCAGCTCCACCCACCAGACCTCCAACACAAGCCTCCCTAACCAGGAAACCTTGACAAGCCACTGATACAACCCCACCCACAGTGAGGAAGCTCCACAATAAAGAGAACTCCACAAATTACCAGAATATAAAAAGGCCATTCCAAACGCAGCAATATAACCAAGATGAAGAGACAGAGGAATACCCAACAGGTAAAGGAGCAGGAGAAATGCCCACCAAACCAGACAAAAGAGGAAGAGATAGGGAATCTACCTGAGAAAGAATTCCGAATATTGATAGTGAAAATGATCCAAAATCTTGAAGTCAAAATGGAATCACAGATAAATACCCTAGAGACAAGGATTGAGAAGATGCAAGAAAGGTTCAACAAGGACCTAGAAGAAATAAAAAAGAGTCAATATACAATGAATAATGCAATAAATGAGATCAGAAACACTCTGGAGGCAACAAATAATAGAATAACAGAGGCAGAAGATAGGATTAGTGAAATAGAAGACAGAATGGTAGAAATAAATGAATCAGAGAGGAAAAAAGAAAAACAAATTAAAAGAAATGAGGACAATCTCAGAGACCTCCAGGACAATATGAAACGCTCCAACATTCGAATTATAGGAGTCCCAGAAGAAGAAGACAAAAGGAAAGACCATGAGAAAATCCTTGAGGAGATAATAGTTGAAAACTTCCCTAAAATGGGGAAGGAAATAATCACCCAAGTCCAAGAAACCCAGAGAGTCCCAAATAGGATAAACCCAAGGCGAAACACCCCAAGACACATATTAATCAAATTAACAAAGATCAAACACAAAGAACAACTATTAAAAGCAGCAAGGGAAAAACAACAAATAACACACAAGGGGATTCCCATAAGGATAACAGCTGATCTCTCAATAGAAACTCTTCAGGCCAGGAGGGAATGGCAAGACATACTTAAAGTGATGAAAGAAAATAACCTACAGCCCAGATTACTATACCCAGCAAGGATCTCATTCAAATACGAAGGAGAAATCAAAAGCTTTACAGACAAGCAAAAGCTGAGAGAATTCAGCACCACCAAACCAGCTCTCCAACAAATTCTAAAGGATATTCTCTAGACAGGAAACACAAAAAGGGAGTATAAACCCGAACCCAAAATAATAAAACAAATGGCAACGGGATCATACTTATCAATAATCACCTTAAACGTAAATGGATTGAATGCCCCAACCAAAAGGCAAAGACTGGCTGATTGGATACAAAAACAAGAACCCTCTATATGCTGCTTACAAGAGACCCACCTCAAAACAAGGGACACATACAGACTGAAAGTGAAGGGTTGGAAAAAGATATTCCATGCAAATAGAGACCAAAAGAAAGCAGGAGTGGCAATACTCATATCCGATAAAATAGACTTTAAAACAAAGGCTGTGAAAAGAGACAAAGAAGGCCACTACATAATGATCAAAGGATCAATCCAAGAAGAAGATATAACAATTATAAATATATATGCACCCAATATAGGAGCACCGCAATATGTAGGACAAATGCTAACAAGTATGAAAGGGGAAATTAACAACAACACAATAATAGTGGGAGACTTTAATACCCCACTCACACATATGGACAGATCAACTAAACAGAAAATTAACAAAGAAACGCAAACTTTAAATGATACATTAGACCAGTTAGACCTAATTGATATCTATAGGACATTTCACCCCAAAACAATGAATTTCACCTTTTTCTCAAGTGCTCATGGAACCTTCTCCAGGATAGATCACATCCTGGGCCATAAATATAACCTTGATAAATTCAAAAAAATCGAAATCATTCCAAGCATCTTTTCTGACCATAATGCACTAAGATTAGATCTCAATTACAGGAGGAAACCTATTAAAAATTCCAACATATGGAGGCTGAACAACACGCTTCTGAATAACCAACAAATCACAGAAGAAATCAAAAAAGAAATCAAAATATGCATAGAAACTAATGAAAATGAAAACACAACAACCCAAAACCTGTGGGACACTATAAAAGCAGTGCTAAGAGGAAAGTTCATAGCAATACAGGCATACCTCAAGAAACAAGAAAAAAGTCAAATAAATAACCTAACTCTACACCTAAAGCAACTAGAAAAGGAAGAATTAGAGAACCCCAGAGTTAGCAGAAGGAAAGAAATCTTAAAAATTAGGGCAGAAATAAATGCAAAAGAAACAAAAGAGACCATAGCAAAAATCAACAAAGCCAAAAGCTGGTTCTTTGAAAGGATAAATAAAATTGACAGACCATTAGCCAGACTCATCAAGAAGCAAAGAGAGAAAAATCAAATCAATAAAATTAGAAATGAAAATGGAGAGATCACAACAGACAACTCAGAAATACAAAGGATCATAAGAGACTACTATCAGCAATTATATGCCAATAAAATGGACAACCTGGAAGAAATGGACAAATTCTTAGAAAAATACAATTTTCCAAAACTAAACCAGGAAGAAATAGACAATCTTAACAGACCCATCACAAGCACGGAAATTGAAACTGTAATCAGAAATCTTCCAGCAAACAAAAGCCCAGGTCCAGACAGCTTCACAGCTGAATTCTACCAAAAATTTCGAGAAGAGTTAACACCTATCCTACTCAAACTCTTCCAGAAAATTGCAGAGGAAGGGAAACTTCCAAACTCATTCTATGAGGCCACCATCACCCTAATACCAAAACCTGACAAAGACACTACAAAAAAGGAAAACTACAGGCCAATATCACTGATGAACATAGATGCAAAAATCCTCAACAAAATTCTAGCAATCAGAATCCAACAACACATTAAAAAGATCGTACACCATGACCAAGTGGGCTTTATCCCAGGGATGCAAGGATTCTTCAACATCCGCAAATCAATCAATGTAATTCACCACATTAACAAATTGAAAAATAAAAACCATATGATTATCTCAATAGATGCAGAGAAGGCCTTTGACAAAATTCAACATCCATTTATGATAAAAACTCTCCAGAAAGCAGGAATAGAAGGAACATACCTCAACATAATAAAAGCTATATATGACAAACCCACAGCAAACATTATCCTCAATGGTGAAAAATTGAAAGCATTTCCCCTAAAGTCAGGAACAAGACAAGGGTGCCCACTTTCACCACTACTATTCAACATAGTTCTGGAAGTTTTAGCCACAGCAATCAGAGCAGAAAAAGAAATAAAAGGAATCCAAATTGGAAAAGAAGAATTAAAACTCTCACTGTTTGCAGATGACATGATCCTCTACATAGAAAACCCTAAAGACTCTACCAGAAAATTACTAGAGCTAATTAATGAATATAGTAAAGTTGCAGGATATAAAATCAACACACAGAAATCCCTTGCATTCCTATACACTAATAATGAGAAAGTAGAAAAAGAAATTAAGGAAACAATTCCATTCACCATTGCAACAAAAAGAATAAAATACTTAGGAATATATCTACCTAAAGAAACTAAAGACCTATATACAGAAAACTTTAAAACACTGATGAAAGAAATCAAAGAGGACACTAATAGATGGAGAAATATACCATGCTCATGGATCGGAAGAATCAATATAGTGAAAATGAGTATATTACCCAAAGCAATCTACAAATTCAATGCAATCCCTATCAAGATACCGGCGATATTTTTCACAGAACTAGAACAAATAATTTCAAGATTTGTATGGAAATACAAAAAACCACGAATAGCCAAAGCAATCTTGAGAAAGAAGGATGGAACTGGAGGAATCAATTTGCCTGACTTCAGGCTCTACTACAAAGCCACAGTCATCAAGACAGTATGGTATTGGCACAAAGACAGACATATAGATCAATGGAACAAAATAGAAAGCCCAGAGATAAATCCACATACATATGGACACCTTATCTTTGACAAAGGAGGCAAGAATATACAATGGAGTAAAGACAATCTCTTTAACAAGTGGTGCTGGGAAAACTGGTCAACCACTTGTAAAAGAATGAAGCTAGATCACTTTCTAACACCGCACACAAAGATAAACTCAAAATGGATTAAAGATCTAAATGTAAGACCAGAAACTATAAAACTCCTGGAGGAGAACATAGGCAAAACACTCTCTGACATAAACCACAGCAGGATCCTCTATGATCCACCTCCCAGAATTCTGGAAATAAAAGCAAAAATAAACAAATGGGATCTAATTAAAATTAAAAGCTTCTGCACAACAAAGGAAAACATAAGCAAAGTGAAAAGACAGCCTTCCGAATGGGAGAAAATAATAGCAAATGAAGCAACTGACAAACAACTAATCTCAAAAATATACAAGCAACTCCTGCAGCTCAATTCCAGAAAAATAAACGACCCAATAAAAAAATGGGCCAAAGAACTAAATAGACATTTCTCCAAAGAAGACATACGGATGGCTAACAAACACATGAAAAGATGCTCAACATCACTCATTATTAGAGAAATGCAAATCAAAACCACAATGAGGTACCACTTCACACCAGTCAGAATGTCTGCGATCCAAAAATCTGCAAGCAATAAATGCTGGAGAGGATGTGGAGAGAAGGGAACCCTCCTACACTGTTGGTGGGAATGCAAACTAGTACAGCCACTATGGAGAACAGTGTGGAGATTCCTTAAAAAATTGCAAATAGAAATGCCTTATGACCCAGCAATCCCACTGTTGGGCATACACACAGAGGAAACCAGAATTGAAAGAAACACATGTACCCCAATGTTCATCGCAGCACTGTTTATAATAGCTAGGACATGGAAACAACCTAGATGTCCATCAGTAGATGAATGGATAAGAAAGCAGTGGTACATATACACAATGGAGTATTACTCAGCCATTAAAAAGAATACATTTGAATCAGTTCTGATGAGATGGATGAAACTGGAGCCGATTATACAGAGTGAAGTGAGCCAGAAAGAAAAACACCAATACAGTATACTAACACATATATATGGAATTTAGGAAGATGGCAATGATGACCCTGTATGCAGGACAGCAAAAGAGACACAGATGTGTATAGCGGACTTTTGGACTCAGAGGGAGAGGGAGAGGGTGTGATGATTTGGGAGAATGGCATTGAAACATGTATAATAACATGTAAGAATCGAAATACCAGTCTATGTCTGATGCAGGATATGACACGCTTGGGGCTGACGCGCGGGGATGACCCAGAGAGATGTTGTGGGGAGGGGG
>NW_024070186.1:33198815-33355993 GCF_014754425.2 Oryx dammah
GAGAGGTCCAGACTAAGGAGCGCACATAAGGAAGTGACTATTGACTAGCTTGCTCTCTCCTCTTTTGTTCTCACCGCATCTCATTCCAGTCACCTCTAACTACCCCCTCCCTCTTCTCTTCTCCATGTAACCCAGTGAACCTCTCTGGGTGCCCCTCAATGTGGAGAAACCTTTCATCTTTAGCCTAGATACTATATCATTGGTGCTGTATAGATGGAGAAGTCTAGAGACCACTGTAAAAATAAAACCGAAAACCAGAAGCAGGAGGCTTAAGTCCAAAGCTTGAGAACATCAGAGAACTCCTGAATTCAGGGAACATTAAGCAATAGGAGCTCATCAAACGCCTCCATACCTACACTGAAACAAAGCTCCACCCAAGGGCCAACAAGTTCCAGAGCAAGACATATCACACAAATTCTCCAGCAACACAGGAACACACCCCTGAGCTTCAATATACAGGCAGTTCAAAGTTACTCCAAAACTTTAGACGTCTCATAACCCATTACTGGTCACTCCACTGCACTCCAGAGAGAAGAAGCCCAGCTCCACCCACCAGACCTCCAACACAAGCCTCCCTAACCAGGAAACCTTGACAAGCCACTGATACAACCCCACCCACAGTGAGGAAGCTCCACAATAAAGAGAACTCCACAAATTACCAGAATATAAAAAGGCCATTCCAAACGCAGCAATATAACCAAGATGAAGAGACAGAGGAATACCCAACAGGTAAAGGAGCAGGAGAAATGCCCACCAAACCAGACAAAAGAGGAAGAGATAGGAAATCTACCTGAGAAAGAATTCCGAATATTGATAGTGAAAATGATCCAAAATCTTGAACTCAAAATGGAATCACAGATAAATACCCTAGAGACAAGGATTGAGAAGATGCAAGAAAGGTTCAACAAGGACCTAGAAGAAATAAAAAAGAGTCAATATACAATGAATAATGCAATAAATGAGATCAGAAACACTCTGGAGGCAACAAATAATAGAATAACGGAGGCAGAAGATAGGATTAGTGAAATAGAAGACAGAATGGTAGAAATAAATGAATCAGAGAGGAAAAAAGAAAAACAAATTAAAAGAAATGAGGACAATCTCAGAGACCTCCAGGACAATATGAAACGCTCCAACATTCGAATTATAGGAGTCCCAGAAGAAGAAGACAAAAAGAAAGACCATGAGAAAATCCTTGAGGAGATAATAGTTGAAAACTTCCCTAAAATGGGGAAGGAAATAATCACCCAAGTCCAAGAAACCCAGAGAGTCCCAAATAGGATAAACCCAAGGCGAAACACCCCAAGACACATATTAATCAAATTAACAAAGATCAAACACAAAGAACAACTATTAAAAGCAGCAAGGGAAAAACAACAAATAACACACAAGGGGATTCCCATAAGGATAACAGCTGATCTCTCAATAGAAACTCTTCAGGCCAGGAGGGAATGGCAAGACATACTTAAAGTGATGAAAGAAAATAACCTACAGCCCAGATTACTATACCCAGCAAGGATCTCATTCAAATACGAAGGAGAAATCAAAAGCTTTACAGACAAGCAAAAGCTGAGAGAATTCAGCACCACCAAACCAGCTCTCCAACAAATTCTAAAGGATATTCTCTAGACAGGAAACACAAAAAGGGAGTATAAACCCGAACCCAAAATAATAAAACAAATGGCAACGGGATCATACTTATCAATAATCACCTTAAACGTAAATGGATTGAATGCCCCAACCAAAAGGCAAAGACTGGCTGATTGGATACAAAAACAAGAACCCTCTATATGCTGCTTACAAGAGACCCACCTCAAAACAAGGGACACATACAGACTGAAAGTGAAGGGTTGGAAAAAGATATTCCATGCAAATAGAGACCAAAAGAAAGCAGGAGTGGCAATACTCATATCCGATAAAATAGACTTTAAAACAAAGGCTGTGAAAAGAGACAAAGAAGGCCACTACATAATGATCAAAGGATCAATCCAAGAAGAAGATATAACAATTATAAATATATATGCACCCAATATAGGAGCACCGCAATATGTAGGACAAATGCTAACAAGTATGAAAGGGGAAATTAACAACAACACAATAATAGTGGGAGACTTTAATACCCCACTCACACATATGGACAGATCAACTAAACAGAAAATTAACAAAGAAACGCAAACTTTAAATGATACATTAGACCAGTTAGACCTAATTGATATCTATAGGACATTTCACCCCAAAACAATGAATTTCACCTTTTTCTCAAGTGCTCATGGAACCTTCTCCAGGATAGATCACATCCTGGGCCATAAATATAACCTTGATAAATTCAAAAAAATCGAAATCATTCCAAGCATCTTTTCTGACCATAATGCACTAAGATTAGATCTCAATTACAGGAGGAAACCTATTAAAAATTCCAACATATGGAGGCTGAACAACACGCTTCTGAATAACCAACAAATCACAGAAGAAATCAAAAAAGAAATCAAAATATGCATAGAAACTAATGAAAATGAAAACACAACAACCCAAAACCTGTGGGACACTATAAAAGCAGTGCTAAGAGGAAAGTTCATAGCAATACAGGCATACCTCAAGAAACAAGAAAAAAAGTCAAATAAATAACCTAACTCTACACCTAAAGCAACTAGAAAAGGAAGAATTAGAGAACCCCAGAGTTAGCAGAAGGAAAGAAATCTTAAAAATTAGGGCAGAAATAAATGCAAAAGAAACAAAAGAGACCATAGCAAAAATCAACAAAGCCAAAAGCTGGTTCTTTGAAAGGATAAATAAAATTGACAGACCATTAGCCAGACTCATCAAGAAGCAAAGAGAGAAAAATCAAATCAATAAAATTAGAAATGAAAATGGAGAGATCACAACAGACAACACAGAAATACAAAGGATCATAAGAGACTACTATCAGCAATTATATGCCAATAAAATGGACAACCTGGAAGAAATGGACAAATTCTTAGAAAAATACAATTTTCCAAAACTAAACCAGGAAGAAATAGACAATCTTAACAGACCCATCACAAGCACGGAAATTGAAACTGTAATCAGAAATCTTCCAGCAAACAAAAGCCCAGGTCCAGACGGCTTCACAGCTGAATTCTACCAAAAATTTCGAGAAGAGTTAACACCTATCCTACTCAAACTCTTCCAGAAAATTGCAGAGGAAGGGAAACTTCCAAACTCATTCTATGAGGCCACCATCACCCTAATACCAAAACCTGACAAAGACACTACAAAAAAGGAAAACTACAGGCCAATATCACTGATGAACATAGATGCAAAAATCCTCAACAAAATTCTAGCAATCAGAATCCAACAACACATTAAAAAGATCGTACACCACGACCAAGTGGGCTTTATCCCAGGGATGCAAGGATTCTTCAACATCCGCAAATCAATCAATGTAATTCACCACATTAACAAATTGAAAAATAAAAACCATATGATTATCTCAATAGATGCAGAGAAGGCCTTTGACAAAATTCAACATCCATTTATGATAAAAACTCTCCAGAAAGCAGGAATAGAAGGAACATACCTCAACATAATAAAAGCTATATATGACAAACCCACAGCAAACATTATCCTCAATGGTGAAAAATTGAAAGCATTTCCCCTAAAGTCAGGAACAAGACAAGGGTGCCCACTTTCACCACTACTATTCAACATAGTTCTGGAAGTTTTAGCCACAGCAATCAGAGCAGAAAAAGAAATAAAAGGAATCCAAATTGGAAAAGAAGAATTAAAACTCTCACTGTTTGCAGATGACATGATCCTCTACATAGAAAACACTAAAGACTCTACCAGAAAATTACTAGAGCTAATTAATGAATATAGTAAAGTTGCAGGATATAAAATCAACACACAGAAATCCCTTGCATTCGTATACACTAATAATGAGAAAGTAGAAGAAGAAATTAAGGAAACAATTCCATTCACCATTGCAACAAAAAGAATAAAATACTTAGGAATATATCTACCTAAAGAAACTAAAGACCTATATACAGAAAACTTTAAAACACTGATGAAAGAAATCAAAGAGGACACTAATAGATGGAGAAATATACCATGCTCATGGATCGGAAGAATCAATATAGTGAAAATGAGTATATTACCCAAAGCAATCTACAAATTCAATGCAATCCCTATCAAGATACCGGCGATATTTTTCACAGAACTAGAACAAATAATTTCAAGATTTGTATGGAAATACAAAAAACCACGAATAGCCAAAGCAATCTTGAGAAAGAAGGATGGAACTGCAGGAATCAATTTGCCTGACTTCAGGCTCTACTACAAAGCCACAGTCATCAAGACAGTATGGTATTGGCACAAAGACAGACATATAGATCAATGGAACAAAATAGAAAGCCCAGAGATAAATCCACATACATATGGACACCTTATCTTTGACAAAGGAGGCAAGAATATACAATGGAGTAAAGACAATCTCTTTAACAAGTGGTGCTGGGAAAACTGGTCAACCACTTGTAAAAGAATGAAACTAGATCACTTTCTAACACCGCACACAAAGATAAACTCAAAATGGATTAAAGATCTAAATGTAAGACCAGAAACTATAAAACTCTTAGAGGAGAACATAGGCAAAACACTCTCTGACATAAACCACAGCAGGATCCTCTATGATCCACCTCCCAGAATTCTGGAAATAAAAGCAAAAATAAACAAATGGGATCTAATTAAAATTAAAAGCTTCTGCACAACAAAGGAAAACATAAGCAAAGTGAAAAGACAGCCTTCCGAATGGGAGAAAATAATAGCAAATGAAGCAACTGACAAACAACTAATCTCAAAAATATACAAGCAACTCCTGCAGCTCAATTCCAGAAAAATAAACGACCCAATAAAAAAATGGGCCAAAGAACTAAATAGACATTTCTCCAAAGAAGACATACGGATGGCTAACAAACACATGAAAAGATGCTCAACATCACTCATTATAAGAGAAATGCAAATCAAAACCACAATGAGGTACCACTTCACACCAGTCAGAATGTCTGCGATCCAAAAATCTGCAAGCAATAAATGCTGGAGAGGGTGTGGAGAGAAGGGAACCCTCCTACACTGTTGGTGGGAGTGCAAACTAGTACAGCCACTATGGAGAACAGTGTGGAGATTCCTTAAAAAATTGCAAATAGAAATGCCTTATGACCCAGCAATCCCACTGTTGGGCATACACACAGAGGAAACCAGAATTGAAAGAAACACATGTACCCCAATGTTCATCGCAGCACTGTTTATAATAGCTAGGACATGGAAACAACCTAGATGTCCATCAGTAGATGAATGGATAAGAAAGCTGTGGTACATATACACAATGGAGTATTACTCAGCCATTAAAAAGAATACATTTGAATCAGTTCTGATGAGATGGATGAAACTGGAGCCAATTATACAGAGTGAAGTGAGCCAGAAAGAAAAACACCAATACAGTATACTAACACATATATATGGAATTTAGGAAGATGGCAATGATGACCCTGTATGCAGGACAGCAAAAGAGACACAGATGTGTATAGCGGACTTTTGGACTCAGAGGGAGAGGGAGAGGGTGTGATGATTTGGGAGAATGGCATTGAAACATGTATAATAACATGTAAGAATCGAAATACCAGTCTATGTCTGATGCAGGATATGACACGCTTGGGGCTGACGCGCGGGGATGACCCAGAGAGATGTTGTGGGGAGGGGGGTGGGAGGGGGGTTCATGTTTGGGAACGCATGTACACCTGTGGTGGATTCATGTCAATCTATGCCAAAACCAATACAGAATTGTAAAGTAAAAATTAAAAATAAATAAATAAATTTAAAAAAAAAATAAATAAAATAAAATAAAATAGAAAAAAAAAATAAATAAAATATATATATATTTTAAAATATATTATATAAATATTTTAAATAACATATATATATATAAATATATATATTAAATAACATATGTAAGCTACATTTATTCCCACTTCCACCAATATCTAAATTAACATTGTTTATATAAGTAGACCACATCTAAGTAAGAGTTTTGAGGAGAGAAAATTTCGAGTTGAATTTAATCAGATGGTAGTTTAGTAGAGGCATATATCAATGGATCTAATCTCTTAGGATATTGTGGTGACTTTACAAAATGAGAATATCATAATGATAACATCAGTTAAAAAAATTAACTAAATGGGTTTTGTATTTATATGCTGCTGCTGCTGCTAAGTCACATCAGTCGTGTCTGACTCTGTGAGACCCCATAGACAGTAGGCCACCAGGCTGCCATCCCTGGGATTCTCCAGGCAAGAATACTGGAGTAGGTTGCCATTTCCTTCTCCAGTGCATGAAAATGAAAAGTGAAAGTCAAGTTGCTCAGTCGTGTCTGACTCTTCACAACCACACGGACTATAGCCTACCAGGCCCCTCTGTCCATGGGATTTCCCAGGCAAGAATACCAGAGTGGGTTGCCATTGCCTTCTCTGGTATTTATATGACTCATGGACCAAAAGAATTTTAAAAACTTTACTCCCATAGTGAAACAGTGAAAGTGTTAGTCACTCAGTTGTGTCCAACACTTTGCATCCCCATGTACTATAGCCTGCCAGGCACCTCTGTCCATGGAATTTTCTAGGCAAGAATACTGGAGTGGGTAGCCATTCCATTATCCAGGGGTTGTTCTGGACCCAAGGATCAAATTGGTGTGCTCTGCATTGAAGGTGAATTCTTCACCATCTGAAGAAAAATTGTCTTTTCTTGCTAATCTTGGAACAGTGAATTTCCAATCTCAATACATTATCATTTTATAGAAATCACAGATTTATAAACATAAATCATTTTCCAACTAATAATTATTTTAACACTTAGAAAAACTATGAAGAAATAATGAAAATGTGATATTATATAAAATTATGTGGTTTTCTCCATTAAAAGAACAGATAATACTCATATGATATTAAATATGAGAATGCATAAATAGAAGACCACTTAACTATTTATGGACTGAGTAGTTGCCAATAATTTTGCCCCTAAGGTATTTATATATATATGGCTTTCTATATCTATATACCCAAGTTTATGACCTCAAGATGTCAAAATATCTAGTTTGGGATTTATAATTGAATGCTAAGCAGTGTTGCTATAACTCTATTTTAGGCCTTTAGAAAGGGAGGTCAGTGTTTCCTGGATAAGCCAATCAAGTACTATAAGAGTAGGAAGATGGCTTAGAAATTATTCTGTTAACTCCAGCCTCCTTGGAATATAGAAGAAAGCTAAAACTCAGAGAGAAAGTGACTTGCCAAGTTACAAAGCTGGTATCAGAAGGCAAGCCCATGCATTTCAGTTCAGTGTTTTATATAGGAAGGCATTCTGGCATTTGAGTATGTTTGTGCTTCTTTTTTGGCACTGTCCTACTCATTGCATGTATTATGTATCTGTGCCCCTTGCTCACCCAGCAGAATTTCTAAATATTCTGTACATTTTCAAATGTCCTTTGAGAGATGTGTCGACTTTGATTGAAAGCCCTTTTAATATGTGAGTCTGTTGAATCACAGGAAATTAAAGTTTGTAGTAAAAATTTAAGGCAATGTAAGAAACCCTTCAACAATTGGGAATTTATTATTATGGTGATGATTATGTAATTTTTTGCCTATATTGTAGCAAAATACTTTATGAAAATTTCAAATGGGACTTTTTCACCAACCTATAGATAAGATGCGGCAAATAGATTAAATATAGTTTCACTACAGGAGATTTTAATATATGATTACAATCTGTCAGTTTCTTTTGCTGTTGTCTTCAAGTACTTTTTTCTCCATGTGTTGGTATACTCTAACAGCAAAATTATCTGGCTTGATTACTGCCCAGTTACATTCTTCCGACAATTCATCATACACTTGTTCAATAGGTTAATAATAAATACTTCTTGAAGCAAATTAAATATAGGTGTATTAATACAAGGTGGCAATAAAGACTGCATTTCAGAAGAATTCAAGGACATCTCATGAAACAAAGGAAGGCACATTTATTATAGCGTTAGTGAGAAGGGTAGAATTCAGGTAAAATTCATCTATGGCAGCATATATTAGGCCTGAATATATATTTTTTCAGAGACTTTCAAACTATAAATTCTCTTTCAAGTTAAAATAGGAGTAAATTTTCAAGGATAAAGTCAGATTCAAAGTAAACATAAATGAATTTTGATCATGGTTTACAAACTTAAAACTTAAATGTTTACACTGGCAGTTTACATGGGTAAAATTAACAGACTAGATTAGGTGGGGATCTTCAGCTGGAGAACACCTGCCTTCTCAACTCCACCTGTCAGCAGAGTAGTCTCAGTGTGACCACACTAGACCTTATGATTTTTCAAATAAATTTCAAACTTGCATTTCACCTTTTTTACAAAAGGTGTCAGTTTTTCTCATGTTCCCAATTAAAATATTTTAAAGAGACAGTGAGGCTTAAAAAAAAAAAAAGCCTACTAATCAAATTCTTCCTCTTCCTTAACAGACAATGCAGAATCAAATCTGATCCTATTTTGAATATGCTTTTGTTGTTGTCTCTCAGTCATGTCTGACTGTTGGTGATCCCATGGGCTGCAGCATGCCAGGTTTCCCTGTACTTCACTGTCTTCCGTAATTTGCTCAAACTCACTTCCATTGAGTCGGTGATGCCATACAACCATCTCATCTTCCTCTGTTGTCCCCTTCTCCTGCCTTCAATCTTTTCCAGTTCAGGGTCTTTACCAGTGAGTCAGTTCTTCCCATCAGATGGCCAAAGTATTGGTGTTTCAGCTTCAGCATCAGTCCTTCCAATGAATATCCAGGACTGATTTCCTTTAGCATTGACTGGTTGGATCTCCTTGCAGTCCAAGGGACTCTCAAGAGTCAACACCACAGTTCAAAAGCATCAATTCTTCGGTACTCAGCTTTCTTTATAGTCCAACTCTCACATCCATAGGACTATTGAAAAAACCATAGATGTGACTAGATGGACCGTTGTCGGCATGTAATGCCTCTGCTTTTTAATATGGTGTCTAGGTTGCTCATAGCTTTTCTTCCAAGGAGCAAGTGTATTTTAATTTCATGGCCGCAATCACCATCTGCAGTGATTTTGGAGCCCCCAAAAATAAAGTCTGACACTGCTTCTGTTGTTTCCCCCATCTATTTGCCATGAAGTGATGGGACTGGATGCCATGATCTTCATGTTTTCAATGCTGAGTTTTAAGCCAGCTTTTTCACTCCTCTGTCACCTTCATCAAGAGGCTCTTTAATTCCTCTTTGCTTTCTGCTGTAAGGGTAGTGTCATTTGTATATCTGAGATTATTGATCTTTCTCCTGGCAATCTTGATTCTAGCTTGTGCTTCGTCTAGCCCTGTATGTCACATGACTTTGAATCTAAGCATAGCCATTAGGCTTTGTTTCAAATGTTCTTGATTATGCTATTTCATGGGCATACATTTCCAATGTTGTTTCGTCCTGATTATTGAGTGAATATGGTAGATGGCTTCTTATAATATTTTTATTCATCTATTATTGTGACACCTAAAAAACTATGATTTATCATATAAAAATTGGATGCATGCTAATCTGCTTCAGTTTTGTCTGACTCTTTGCAACCTCATAGACTGTCAATTGGCAGGCTCATGTGCCCATGGGATTCTCCAGGCATCAATACTGAAGTGGCTTGCCATGTCCTTCTCCAGAGGATCTTCTTGACACAAGGATCAGACCCAGGTCTCCTGAAGTGTAGGTGGATTCTTTACTGTCTGAGCCCCTAGAGATTTATGTATCCATCAGTTCAGTTCAGTTCAGTTCAGCCGCTCAGTCGTGTCTGACTCTTTGCGACCCCATGAATAGCAGCATGCCAGGCCTCCCTGTCCATTACCAACTCCCAGACTTCACCCAAACTCATGTGGGAAATAGATGGGGAAACAGTGGAAACAGTGTCAGACTTTATTTTTTTGGGCTCCAGAATCACTGCAGATGGTGACTGCAGCCATGAAATTAAAAGACGCTTACTCCTTGGAAGAAAAGTTATGACCAAACTCGACAGCATATTCAAAAGCAGAGACATTACTTTGCCGACTAAGGTCCGTCTAGTCAGGGCTATGGTTTTTCCTGTGGTCATGTATGGATGTGAGAGTTGGACTGTGAAGAAGGCTCAGCACCGAAGAATTGATGCTTTTGAACTGTGGTGCTGGAGAAGACTCTTGAGAGTTCCTTGGACTGCAAGGAGATCCAATCAGTTCATTCTAAAGGAGATCAACCCTGGGATTTCTTTGGAAGGAATGATGCTAAAGCTGAAACTCCAGTACTTTGGCCACCTCATGCGAAGAGTTGACTCATTGGAAAAGACTCTGATGCTGGGAGGGATTGGGGGCAGGAGGAGAAGGGGACGACGGAGGATGAGATGGCTGGATGGCATCACGTACTCGATGGACGTGAGTCTGAGTGAACTCCGGGAGATGGTGATGAACAGGGAGGCCTGGTGTGCTGCAATTCATGGGGTCGCAAAGAGTAGGACATGACTGAGCGACTGAACTGAATTGACTGAACATGGGCATTGAGTCGGTGATGGCATCCAACCATCTCATCCTCTGTCGTCCCCTCTTCTCCTGCCCCCAATCCCTCTCAGCATCAGGGTCATTTCCAATGAGTCAACTCTTCGCATGAGGTGGCCAAAGTATTGTATCCATAATCAAGTGCAATTCTTTCATTCTGAAATTTTTTTTGTATGCTCAGTTGTTAGCCTGACTCTTCCATAGGTTTCTGTTAACTCACCAATCTATAGCTATACATTCCTGAATATCCCAAATTCCAAGTACATTTTTTTTCCATTTAAAAGATTCCATACTGGACTTGAGTACAAAATTTTTAGTACTTTATATGGCATTTCATACTTTACAAAGCATGTTTAAATGTTATGTCATTTTAATCTGTTTATGTGATTTATCAGATAAGTATCATTATCATCACTTTATTTAATAACACAGAAACTCTCAGAAAGTGTGAACACATTCCTAGATATCACACAACCATTTAGTTGTAGAAGCAGTTCTTCAAACCAATCTTACATTCTTTCCAGCAAACCTGAGAGTCTCAAATGTGTTCTAAAATCTTTTGATGTTTTAAAAAACTTTATCTTCAGATGTATAAAAGAACTCAGCTGTTTTAAAATTTAAACTAAAGAAAAAATAGCCTAAGTGCTAAAATTTGATCATATTTTAGTAGCAAACCTTTACCTTTGTGGTTTATTTGTACAATTTTAACAGATTTTTATAGAGCAAAACTTGTATATAAAAAATATCATGTCACATCTAAGAATATATTATTTCTTAGAAATTAGAACTATGAACTGATACTGTTGGTTTACATGAGAGTTCAGAGCTTATTTTGAAATCTTTATTCTTTGTTCTTACTTTGAAGGAATTTTACATGTTTGCTTCTGTATCTCTAAAGTAAATTTCCACTTTAAACTTGTTTTCCAAGAAGCAATAATGTCCATAATTATTTTAGTGAAAATGTTGCAAGGGAATTTTTCTATATTAAGCCTTATCAAGGAACTACACTTACTAGAAATACTATTATGAAAATCTGTTATACTTCAAAGTAGGTAAATAAAATAGTGTAGATTTATTAATCCTTCAATTGAAATGATAACAGGAGAAAAAACAGTTCTCATACATACAGTAGGTTTTATAATTTGTTAAAACATTCATTTATTTATGGTAGGATAACCTACTAAAAATCTACACATATAAATGAGAAATATATCAGAAAATGTCAAAGGTAATTATCCCAGAGTAAATTCTATAATGGGCTTCCCAGCTGGCACTGGTGGTAAAGAACCCACCTGCCAATGCAAGAGACAAAAGAAACGTGGGTTCAATCCCTGGATTGGGAAGATCCCCTGGAGCAGGGCATGGGTACAAACTCTAGTATTCTTGCTTGAATCCCATGGACAGAGGAGCCTGGCGGGCTCTAGTTCAAAGGGTCACAAAGAGTCAGACAGGACTAAAGCGACTTAGCACATACAAACTCTACAATGAATCATTCCAAGAACAGAGATTGTCCAATTCACAGAGTTTTTTTATGTGAAACATTTAAAATCCATCCTGCTTTTGCTAAATATGCTTAATAGCTATGCCAAGTACCACAAATATTATGTTTATGAGAATAGCAAAGGATACTAATAAGTAATTATAATTAGCTGTTTGTAATGGAAAATAACTGTTTATTGTTTAAATGAATTGAGTAGGAAACATCAGATTATTCATACAGAATGGTATAACTGATTCCTGACACAGTAAATTACTGCTTAAATTATAGTTTCACTGTCTTCAAAATCATGATAACTACACAGATGTAATTTGGGAAATAAAGTAAATGCTTTTTTTTTTTAGATGAACTTGTTTCTCTACAATTAGATATTATTAGGAAGGAAAAATTTTATAAAAGTTACTAAAGATTATCTGAAGTAAAACTAACCATATTTCTTATTCCTTACCAATCTCTGTGTTCCAAAAAATTACAAATAGTGAATGCCAAGTATATTATTGGTTGAGATCTTTTTAATAAAAATAGTGACAGTGTGATTTTCTTTACCCTCGAGACTCCCCCAAATAATTTTATGTAAACTAAACTTTCTGAAGGTACACAGATATAGACATGCACATACAGTCAATTACTGTAGTTAGAATGAATGAATGTTCAAATATATCACTTTTGCAACTGAAGGAAAACAATATAACTAAGGCATTTCAGATTCAGAATCGAGATCCAAGATAACAGAATTGTTATTGCTGGAAAGAACACTGAAGTTCAACTAGTCCCAGTTCAACTAGTTTAAATTGAGGAAATTAAGTCCTTATAAATGTTCTCTTTAAAATTACACGAGCTTTGAATTGTCAAATTCAATGACCTGGTCTATCTTTCCTTTGTTTGATCTTTTAGTTGAATTTGACCTTCTTTGATGTTCTCTCATTTGGCTTGTGCTGTTCTTGCATTTGGTTTCTGGGCTGATTGCTTTCTCTTAGTTCCCTTTCTTACTCTGTCTTCCCTTGTCCTGACAGTACTTCATATGCTGGTATGCCCCCAAGTTCTACTTTATGTGCCATTCCTTTTACATCTATAAAATGTACTTGTTAATGACAACTATTATTATTGCTTCAGTTATAACTGATACCTACTTTCCTAGCCTAAGATCTGTATCTTGAATATCAAATCCACATTTCCATTTTTTTAATCTATGGATTTTACTTTTCTTTATGATCATGTCATTTTGGAAAACTTGACAGTTTATTAACCTTGACTGGAATTCATTCTCTATTTTCACTCTAATTCAATATGCCCTTAGGAGTCAGTTGCATTCTGAATAGACATAATTCATTTATCCCCCATCTTTGTGGCACTCTTCATTTTTTGAAGGTCAGCTCTTTCTACTTCATTTTCCAAACTCCAGTTCCTAGCTCATTAAATTATTTCCCATTCCCCAAATATTTTTTTGTTTTTTTTTAATGTATTTCACCTTCGAGAACTATGGCTTTGTCCTGGAATTCTCACTTTTTTCTCTACCAAGTATAATCTCCCTTCTTATGAGTTACACAAGGGTTACAAAGGAGAGAACCAAAGTATTCCTTATTAGAGAGATACAAGTAACCTATCTGAGGAATTACTTGACTTCTCATATTTCCAAAGGTAGTATGCTCATTTAATGATCTATGTCTTAATCAACTTCTATTATTTGTCTAGGCAGTTTTAGGGGGTATTTTAAATTAAGCTTAATTTCCATTGCCATGAAATTTACCATTTAACATATCTTCAAAAATTTGTTTTTGATGGAATGAATTTGAATGAATTTTAATTTTCTCTTATAAGCATCGGCTATTTTTTTCTTTGATTTCATATATACTATTTGTATCAATATAAATAGTAAATGGCAAAATGACTGACTATTTAAACAAGCAATCCTGACAGAATTAAACATATTTTCATTTCCACTGAACTTTTAAACTCATTCAGTGAGGGACTTTTTCTCTGTCCCTTGGAATTTTTATTGGGATTGTGTTGAATCTATAAATCAAACTGGGTAGAATTGGCCTCTTGATCATTTTGAGCCTTTCATTTCATGAACACAATATCTCTCTCCATAAATTTAGGTATTCTCTAATTTCTTCCTTAAAATGTGGCATAATTCTTTGCACACATATTCTATAGATAGTTTTTTGGAGTTATATCTCAACATTTCTTTTGTTTTTACTTTTCTGTTTTTCTTCCTTCCCTCTGTGTTAGTTTTTCTAGATACCACAACCAAATACCACAAACTAGATGGCTTAATATAACAGAAACTTATTCATTCATAGTTCTGGAAGCTAGAAGTCTAAAATCAAAGGATCAGCAGGTGTAGTTTCTCCTGTTTTGTTCTTGGCTCGCAGATGGCTGCCTCCTTGCTGTGTTTCATATGGTCTTTTCTCTACGAGCATGCGTCCTTCTTCTGTATCCTCATTTCCTCTTTTTGTAAGGACACCAGTCAGCTTGGATTAGGGCACAACCTAGGACTACATTTTAACCACGGAACCTCTTTAAAAGGCCTTTATCTCCAAGTACAGTCACATTCCTAGGAACTGGAAGTTAGGGTATCGATATGTGGATTTTTAGAATAATAGAATTCGGTCAGGAAAACGTCCTTCCTCACTGCCTGCCTTTCTTTCTTTCTTTTTCTTTGATACTATTGTAAAGGGTATTATTTTCTTTAAAAAAAAGACTTAAATCCCAATTGTTCATCTCTTATATATAGAAAATGCTATTTAATTTTTTGTGGCAATTTGCATACCAAACAGCATATTGTCAATCTTTTCCATTAGTGCCTTAAACCTATTAACAATGATTATTTGAAATTTCCTATTGATTCTTTTATGTCTGTGTCACATCTGAGTCTCATTCTTATGATCATTTTGTCTCTTCAGAATCTGTTTTGTTTCGTTTTGTTTTTATGCCTCAGAATTTTTCGATGAAAGGCAAACGTTTTCTGGGGGAGCAGCTTAGACTGAAATAATGTTCATGTTTGGGATAATGTTAATGGGTACACTTTTCCTTCCACTAGACCTTTATAGCAGGATTTCATTTACTAGACTTAGGATTTGGGTTAGGATTGATATTTTGTTGCTATGGTTACTATCATTGTACATCAGATTTCAAAATTCTGTAGAGATAACTTGCAGGCAGGGTGGAGGATGGTTTACCAAAGAAATGCTGGATTCTGAGATTTTGATTTTCAGTTTGCAGTGCCTTTAACACAGTATCTCTACATGTTCTTGTTCCTTTCTTGCCCCTTCATCAGCAATCATGTTTCTACTTGTTATCTGTACCTTGTTAGCTTGTGATGAGTGGTGTGTTCATTGTTTTTCTGACAAAGCCTCAGACCTGTGCCTGCAATTGTGTCACTGGGTCTATGAGTTGTGGCCTCCCCAGTTCTTGCGTCCCTCTCTTAGCCACGGTTGTGCATTCAGCATGTAATACTGTCTCTCATCCACAGTAGGATTTGTTTCCTGCTACCTTTGCCATTCATAATGAATTTTCACTAATGACCTAACGACTGCAGTTCTCACCTTTCCCACTGATTAAGACTTGTGCTCCCTAGATAGAGAATGTTGTAGGTTGAATTTGTCCCTCAGAAAACATGCTGGGGTCCTAACTCCCAGCAGCTCAGAATGTGACCTTATTTGGAGATAGAATCTTTATTAAGGTTAAAAAGAAAAAAAGTTAACGTGGTTATCAGAATGTGCCTTAATTCAATATGACTCATGTCTTTTTCAAAAAATTTTTATTTATTTGTTTTTTTTTTAATTTATTTTTGATGTCCTGGGTCTTTGTTGCTGCACAAAGACCTTTCTGGAGTTGCAGTGAGTGGGAACTAGTTTCTAATTGTGGTGTGCAGGATTCTCATTCAGGTGGCTTCTCTGGTTGCAGAGCACTGGCTTTAGAGGTTGGGCTCAGCAGTTCCAGCAAACAGGCTGAATTTCTTCGCAGCCTGTGAGATGTTCCTAGACCAGGGATGAAATCTATGTCCCCTGCATTGGCAGGCAGAGTCTTAACCACTGGACTATCAGAGAAGTCCTCACATCATTTTAAAAGGAAAAACTTTAGACACAAAACCGATTCACAAAGAGAGAACTCCATGTGAACATGAAGGCAGAGAACACGGTGGTAAATTTACATTCCAAGGAAGCCAAATTCACCAGTCAATCACTAGAAGCTGAGAGAGAGGCATTAAAGGTATTCTCTCGCATAGTCAACAGAAGGCAGGAACTTACTGATACTTGGATCTCCGGAGGCCTCTAGCCTCCGGAACTGTGAGGAAGAAAAAAACCCCAAAACTTTTGTTTAAGCCATTCCGTATGCTTTGTGTTGCTATGACATTCCTAACAGAGAAGATAAGGCTTTGTCGTACTGTTTGTCCTCTCACCTAGCTGTTCTGTTCTGTCAGGGATGCCTCACTTCTTGGGTCTGTTTCCAATCTTTTCTGGGAACACCTGATGCCTTTAATAGAGTAAGAGCCTGTGACTCCCCAGTTTCTTATCTCCCAGAGGTTTCATGTTGTTACACAGTTTTTACTAGTTGGTCAGCTATTCTAGCTGAACTCTTCACCAATGTCCAGTTCCATCAACCCAAGGTGATTGCTGGCCATGTCCTTGTGCTTCCTTCTCTGCATCCATTGTCTCCCCTAAGAGTTGATGCAAGTTGGTTGTTCTCCGACCTCAGAAATTTGAAGCGTTTGAGACAAGTTATACACTTGAGATTAACTCAGATTTTCTTCCTTGTAGAGTGGGAAGGAGTGCTCCTTTTAACTCCCCAGCGAAAGCTAGAAGCTCCATCTCTTTTGTACTGGTGATAAATCATATAACAAATGGACTTTGGATGGTTCTTTTTTGTAAGCTATTTTTACTTGTTAGTTTTACTTTGTTTTGTCTTGTAGTATGCTGTGCAGGAACATTGATTGTGTTTTCTGTGAAATAATCATTGATCTTTAATTCAAAGCTGAGAAAATTCAAATCATTATATTTATTTTTTCTTCATTTCTTTTATCTCATTTTTCTGATTCAATTGTTTCTATTTTTTTGCTTTGCTACAATATAGTCTATATATATGTACATATAAAAATATATATTATACATACAATATAAAATATAAATATATATATATGTATTATTTTTCCTAAAGAAGGTCTGGGGATGGAATTTTCTGAGTTCTTGAACTTATAAGTCAGTATCTGTAGGCTAAGTTGCTTTAGTCATGTCCAGCTCTTTGCAACCATATGGACTGTAGCCAGCCAGGCTCCTCTGTCCATGGGATTCTCTAAGAAAGAATATTGGAGTAGGTTACCATGTCCTCGAGTGTCCTCGTGTCCTCGAGTTGGACATGACTGAGCGACTGAACTAACTGACTGACTGAAGTATTATTTTTATTGGTGCCAGGATTATAAGAATTCCAAATGAAATCTCTCACATTCACTAAGGTTTCATTTATCTAAAAAGCAATTTAAAGACATTTTTAAAAAGTGTACCTACTCTATACACATTCACACACCACAGTAGGTTCCCAATGACCAGATATACTGTCTGTTCATTTGAAATCTATTTTCTGGTTACAATCAAGGCACGGGGGAAAAATTTTTTCTTATTCTACATTACAGAAGTAGATTTTTAACAACTTACAATGTATCCATTACTGGGCATATAATGCAATATTAATAAAAGAATATATAATAATATAGGATTTTTACTAGTATTTGGATTCTGAAGTAGCAATTGTTCATATTTTCTATTTATTAATAATCAGCTATCGTTGAAAATTTACTGTAATATGCAATCAGTTCAGTCACTCAGTCGTGTCCGACTCTTTGCGACCCCATGAATTGCAGCACACCAGGCCTCCCTGTCCATCACCAATTCCCGGAGTTCATTCAGACTCTCGTCCATCGAGTCAGTGATGCCATCCAGCCATCTCATCCTCCTTCATCCCCTTCTCCTCCTGGCCCCAGTCCCTCCCAGCATCAGAGTCTTTCCCAATGAGTCAACTCTTCGCATGAGGTGGCCAAAGTACTGGAGTTTCAGCTTCGGCATCATTCCTTCCAAAGAACACTCAGGGCTGATCTCCTTCAGAATGGACTGGTTGGATCTCTTTGCAGTCCAAGGGACTCTCAAGAGTCTTCTCCAACACCTCAGTTCAAAAGCATCAATTCTTCGGCACTCAGCTTTCTTCACAGTCCAACTCTCAACATCCATACATGACTACTGGAAAAACCATAACCTTGACTAGATGGACCTTTGTTGGCAAAGTAATATCTCTGCTTTTCAATATGCTATCTAGGTTGCTCATAACTTTTCTTCCAAGGAGTAAGCGTCTTTTAATTTCATGACTGCAGTCACCATCTGCAGTGATTTTGGAGCCCCCAAAATAAAATCTAACACTGTTTCCACTGTTTCCACATCTATTTGAAACGAAGTGATGGGACCAGATGCCATGATCTTAGTTCTCTGAATATTGAGCTTTAAGCCAACTTTTTAACTCTCCACTTTCAATTTCTTCAAGATGCTTTTTAGTTCCTCTTTACTTTCTGCCATAAGGGTGGTGTCATCTACATATCTGAGGTTATTGATATTTCTCCCAGCAATCTTGATTCCAGCTTGTGCTTCTTCCAGCCCAGCGTTTCTCATGATGTACTCTGCATATAAGTTAAATAAGCAGGGTGACAGTATACAGCCTTGACCTACTCCTTTTCCTATTTGGAACCAGTCTGCTGTTCCATGTCCAGTTCTAACTATTGCTTCCTGACCTGCATACAGGTTTCTCAAGAGGCAGGTCAGGTGGTCTGGTATTCCCATCTCTTTCAGAATTTTCCACAGTTTATTGTGATCCACACAGTCAAAGTCTTTGGCATAGTCAATAAAGCAGAAATAGATGTTTTTCCTGGAACTCTCTTGCTTCTTCCATGATCCAGTGGATGTTGGCAATTTGATCTCTGGTTCATCTGCCTTTTCTAAAACCAGCTTGAACATCTGGAAGTTCACAGTTCACGTACTGCTGAAGCCTGGCTTGGAGAATTTTGAGCATTATTTTACTAGTGTGTGAGATGAGTGCAATTGTGCGGTAGTTTGAGCATTCTTTGGCATTGCCTTTCTTTGGGATTGGAATGAAAACTGACCTTTTCCAGTCCTGTGGCCACTGCTGAGTTTTCCAAATTTGCTGGCATATTGCATGCAGCACTTTCACAGCATCATCTTTCAGGATTTGAAATAGCCCAACTGGAATTTCATCACCTCCACTAGCTTTGTTTGTAGTGATGCTTTCTAAGGCCTACTTGACTATCATATGACCCAACAATTCCACTACTGGTCACATACCCTGAAGAAACCATAATTTAAAAAGACACATATATCCCAATGTTCATTTCAGCACTATTTACAATAGCTAGGACTATTGGAAGCAACCTAGATGTCCTTCAACAATGAATGAAGAAGTGTGGTACATTTATACAATGAAATATTTCTAAGCTCTAAAAAGGAACATATTTGAGTCAGTTCTAATAAGGTGGATGAACTTAGAGCTTATTATACACAGTGGAATGAGTCAGAAAGAGAAAAATGAATATCATGTATTAATTAATGCATATATATGGAATCCAAAAAGATGACACTGATGAACCTATTTGCAGGGCAGCAAAAGAGATGCAGACATAAAGAAGATATTTGTGCACACAGCGGGGGAAGGAGAGGATAGGATGAACTGAGAAGAGAAGTGTGGAAATGTATGCATTATCATATGTAAAATAGATAGCCAGTAGGAATTTGCTGCATGATGCATGGAGCTCAAATCTGATGCCCTGTGACAACCTAGAGGGATGGGATGGCGTGGGAGGTGAGAAGGAGGTTCAAGAGGGAGGGGACATATGTATACCTATGCCTGATACATGTTGATGTATGGCAGAAACCATTACAAGATTGAAGTTATCCTCCAATTAAAAATAAATAAATTTGTAAGATAATAATAAATTTTCTAAGCTAAAATCATGCTTTGAGTACTCTTCTTAATTCTGTAATGTCTCTCAAGATGATATTTTTAGTATTAGAAAAATTATTTAGGTGATCAATAAAAAAGAGAAATAGTTTTTCTCAAAACCATGTGTATTCCTTTAAACAGTTATCAGTAAAGACACTATTAATTGGCTGTACCCCAACACAAAATAAAAAGGTTTTAAAAATTAAAATGAAAACACTATTAAAACTCATCCATTAGGCCTATAAAATTGGCATATTTGATAGATGTAAAATATAAATTCCCAGTTATTTGTTTTGTATAGCTAAGGTTCATTTTTCTTTTCAAACTGAGTATAATAGAAATCACTTTGATGAAGAAATAATGAAAAATCTGCCCTTGACTAGATGCATTTTAAAATAGTTTCACTCAGATGTTACAGGAACGGAAAAATCATGCTTGCTGGAATGTCCTCATTGTGAGACAAACAAACTGCATTTCCTTACATTTAAAGCAGTTGCAGTTTTTGATTTAGCTGTGATTCACCATCTGCTTCATGGAAAGTGGTATCAGCCCTGGAGCTGAGATAAGCAGTTTATGATATCAAATAGATAAATAGAGGGGAGACATCACTCTCTGTCAGAAAGTATGGTTAGGCAAACCAATTTTCCTGATAGTGTTTTTATATTTCCAGCTTCTCACTTACATTGGAGCACTGACATTTTTCCTGCTTATCTTGCCTGCATTGAAGAAGTCCAAAGCACACAACTGTATTTCTATTTGACACCGGCTAAACACTGACATATGATACCCATAGAGAGTGACAATGAGGTACAAACGAAACATCAATTTGTTTAGTGAAATCTTTAGATATTCTGTCTCTTCTATGAGTTGAATGAATTCACTAGTTTTCATTACATTTAAGGGAATACCACCTAATAATTTCATTCATTATTACTAAGTCTTATGTATGAATCAATGTCTTGCTTAGCTAAAAGCATCAAAATGACTAATGCAGTGATTGATGTCAGTTTGGGAAATCACAAGAACAACTTCAGTGTAGTCATTTGTATGTGTGAGTTTTTTTAGAGTAACTATAATTCCATTAATACAATGAACATAGTAACTTCACTTATATATTATATTTTTGACAATTAAAAAATAGATTTCTTGGTGATAGTAACTGGTTATATTTTCTCATGTAGCTATTAAATGTAGGGAGGGATGGAGGGTATTTTAAATGGATTATTTGATTAAACCCTTACAGTAGTCCTGTGACTCTTTTCACAGATAAGGAAACTGAGGTTCAGTAGTCTAGGTAACTCAACCAAGGCCACATAGATATTAAGTGTCACAGTTGAGAATAAAACTTATGTTATGTTTCATAGATGTGACTATAGTTTATTCTTTAATACTACCACTTTAATGGTTTCCATGACCAAGACATAGATATTATTTTGCTAATCTGGTTGATTATAGAAGATAATAGAAGATTTGTGAACTATAGTTATACTGCATTCTTCACTGAAGCAAAGATGTATTCTTCCCTTACCTTTTCCTGTTTTTTTTTTAATTTTAAAATTTTAATTTATCGCAATAATAATGTGCATAGCATTATAATATTTCTGTATGTCTTATAACAAATGTAAAGGTCAAATCCCTACCTGAAACCTCCTCATCAAATTCCTGCTTTTTGGAAGTAAATATATTTAGTATTCTTAGTTGACACTTCTAGTATTTATTTTTGAATTTTTAGATAAGATGATTATTCTATACATACATTTTTATTTTTAATTTAAAATCTTGTCTATTGATTTTTTGTGGACAAATATGAGAAGTTGACTCTTCTTACTGGTCCCCTCAAACATATATGTTTGTCCTCTTACACTGCTAATATAGTCATGATATAATTTTTGCCTTTATAAATACTCAGGGTTTTCATGAGTATAACTAGGTAAATATTGCTCACAATTCAGTCACCTGCGTACTATAACTGAGTTTCATTTCTAGTAATTTTTTTTCCTTGCAGTCAATAGTTGCTAATATTTTAACTTTATATATAACCCTATCTCCAATTGTCTGAAACTATTATTGTGTCTGATCGATCTAATCTGATCAAACAGAATCCTCCATCTTTCTTCAAATTGCACTTGGCCACTTGGCCTGCTGCAGGCATCCCAGGTGGCACTAGTGGTAAAGAATCCACCTGCCAATGCAGGTAGATGTAAGAGACACAAGTTCAATCCCTAGGTTGGGAAGATCCCCTGGAGGAGGGCAGGTCAACCAATTTCAGTGTTCTTGACTAGAGAATCCCATGGACAGAGGAGCCTGGCAGGCTGTTGTCCACAGGGTCACAAAGAGTTAGAAAAGCAACTTAGCATCTATGCACACACTTGGCCAGCTGCAGAGCCCTTGTTCTGGGTCTTCACTTCATCATCAATTTAAAGAATTCTCTTCCTCTCTCTTCCATGTTGGTCTTCCCATTTCCAGGATCACATGAATTTTTTTTTTTTTTTTTACTTTCTCATTTTCTGAAACATATTTTACAACATCTTCCTGGGAATGAATAAATGGAAAGCAAATATTTGAATCACTAGGTAAATTAATGTCCACTTGCTTTAGTTGAGGTTTAATAGACATATAGCATTAGCTTAGCTTCAGGTGTACAACTTGCACCTACTGTCAAATGATCTTAAGTCTAGTAAATGTTCCTCTCCATACATAGTTCCTTTTCAATAACTTAATTAATTACTTTATTTATTTTTGACTGTGCTGAGTCTCTGTTGCTGTGCAGGCTTTTCTCTAGCTGTGGTGAGCTGGGGCTCCTCTTTAGTTGTGGTGGGTGGGCTTTTCATTGTAATGGTTTCTCTTGTTACAGAACATGGGCTTTAGGGCTCTCAGATTTCAGTAGCTGTACCACATGGGCTCAGTAGTTGCTGCTCCTGGGCTCTACAGCCCAGACTCAATATCTGTGACACATAGGCTTAGTTACTCCATGGCATGTGGTATCTTCCTGGATCAGGGATCAAACCCTTGTCTCCTGTATTGGCAAGCAGATTCTCTACCACTGAGCCACCAGAGAAACCCTACAGAGTTACTTTTTTTTTTCCTTGTGATGAGAACTTTGGTCTACTCTGTTAGCAACTTCCAAATATGCAACACGGTATTATTAACCATAGTTACAAAAGTGGCATATCAATTACATCTATGGGCTTCCTATGCTAAAATTAGGGACGTTACAGAGAAAGAGTCACATCCTAAGTCATTTTGGGTGGATAAGTTTGAGAATCTCTCATTCCTGAATACTCTAGGTCAATGGGAACATTCCCACCCCTGCCTAGAGGAGAGAAGTTTCCTTTTGACCAGAGACAGTACAGAACTATCATCTCAAGAAGGTGTCTCGTAAGATTATGCTTTTCCTTTTCAAAGAGGGTGTCCTCACCTTCCATTACCTCCCAGTGAATGACTAGAGAGAAGTTACAGCACAACTTGAGCAAAGGAAATGTAGTCTCTACTCTAGAACTAAACAGTTTATACCCAGAAAGAATTATAGGACCTCACTGCACTTGCTAATGATTTGAGAAAACAAATAGGAATGGTTCTTTGGGGTATTAGATCAAGGAGATGTTACTACAAGGTTAAAAGTGGAAAAAAAATTTTTTTTATATGGAAGCATTTTCTCATGAGTTAAAGTCCTTGCAAGGACTGTTGGAACTAGGCCTAATATGCTACTAGGATAACTTAGTGAAGCTTGGGTAAGTCAATAGCTCATAAAAGAGATGCCAGGACTGTTCTGACACAGAATTGACAAGATGTCATGCAAGCAGAGATGCTATAATAGGCTTCCTATTTCAGACCAGAGTATCCACACCCCAGATAAGTTCCTCAGAAGAACTCAGAATGAATCCCATTCAATGAGGCAATAAGAAATGTTTTTTTAAAAAACTATAAATAAGAACTATATTTTAAAGATTAATGGTGATACGCTATAGATTAAGGTTGAGAGTAACTAGGCTCCTTGGCAACAATGAGAATGTTGGAATTCCAGACTATTAGAAGCCATATGAAATTACTTAAATGAAGGTACATTTATACTAATCTGTAGCCAACTCAGTGTCACAACCAAGTTTCTTTAATTTTCAGGAGTCTATATCATGGCTAATTCATCATTGTATTCTCAGAAGTAAGATGCCAAACTAGGCTATTTAACAAGGAAAATTTTAAAAAAGTTATATATATTTTTCTATATAACTAGGAAAAGCATTGACTAGCAGAAGGCTGATGTCAGCCATTACAATGGAAAATATTTCATCTCTTCTTCAATCTCATGATTTTATCCAATTCTCAATCTCAGCGTACATCAATTTAACTTTGATAAGGACCCCATAAGGAATAATTTTACAGTAGATATAATATATATATATATATCAATCAGACAATTATTACCCTAATCTTTTCCCAAAGTTATCAGTGGCCAGTTGCCAGTCTAACTGTACACTGGGGAAAAGGAGAGTACTCAGACTTTTCTAAAGCTGTTGAATGCAGGATATGAGTTGACCTCCCTGGTGGCTCAAATGGTAAACAATTTACCTGCAATTCAGGAGACTGGGGTTTGATTCCTGGGTAGGGAAGATCCCCTGGAGAAAGGAATGGATATCCACTCCAGTGCCTGGAGAATTCCATGAACAGAGGAGCCTGTTGGCTTACAGTTCATGGGGTCACAAAGAATCAGACACGACTAAGGGAGTATCACTTTCACTTTCTATATGCCATCAGAGTCCTGCTCAGAGTGGAGGTTTCAGAAGCCATGTAAAGCATGGAGTCCTAGCCAATGAGTTCAGTGGATTCTGAGACTCAACCTCGGATGATTTCCCCAGTTAGCAAGTACAATTGCCAGAAGTCTCACATTGGTTCCCCAATCATGAGTCAGACCATTACTGCGGAAATGTTCAAGGAAATCTCTCACAAGTTCCATAGTAAGTTGGCAGGAAATGTGCATCTCAGAGGAATTAGAGAGATTCACAGCACTTTCCAGAAACACAGGATACAAAAGTGATGTATGCATATCTCTTTTGACTTGATCTGTGTGGCTCCTGGACAATTCAGATAGACCACGGCAGATGATGTCTTCCCTGATGGCTCAGACAATACAGCATCTGCCTGCAATGTGGGAGACCTGGGTTTGATGGCAACAAAACATCAAATGGCAACCCACTCCAGTACTCTTGCCTGGAAAATCCCACGGACAGAAGACCCTGATAGGCTAGTCCATGGGGTCACAAAGAGTTGGGCACGATTGAGTGACTTCACTTTTCTTTTCATGGCAGATTATGGTACACCATTACCAACTTACCCAAATGATAGCTCCAGTTACAGCAATGACTGGTTTGCTAATGCACCTTTGGATTAGCTTTCTGTTTTTCGCTCATACAATCTTTTAAATTACTATTTTTATGAACATTTTGAGAATAAACTATCTGCAGGCAAAGCCCTTTCCTTAGGCTCTGAATTGGAAAAAAATTCAGGCTGAGTTCACAATTTTCTTTTTGGCCTATATAACTTTCCATAAATGCCACATTGCTTTTCATTTCCTTTGATTAAGATGTGCAATCCATTTTCCAAATCCTTGACTCTAGGCTATGTTTTTGACTTGTTTTGACTAATGGGACTTAGCAGAACTGCTGCTGTGACAGTTCCAAGTTTATTCATAAAAAAGAGCTTATAATTTCCATTCTTGCTGGTTTTGGTATTTCCCAATTACCCTATGGACATGTCTGGAGTGTAAAAAATTACACAAAGTCCTTGTCCAGGTGAAGTTATCATAAGTGACAGTCAACAGCCAACTCAATAGCTGATGGATATGTGAACTGAGGTGAGTCTGTCTTCTCCAAACTGGAAGACTTGTCCAGTTGATTAGTTGATAGTTTTTCAAACCCTGAAAAGGAGAGTTTCTTAGATGATTGACAGATGACTGCAGATACATGGATGATATGAACAGAATTGCTCAGTCCATAGGAAACTGCAGACTCACAAAATCAAGAGCCAAATAATGGCTGCTGTCATAAGCTGCTAAATTATGGGGTTGTTTTTTAGGCAGGAAAAATCTCACTGATTCAGAAATTGGTTCATAGAGTGAGAGGGATGCCAAAACAAAAACCTTGGAACTTGTAGCATTGCCTTGAAGAAGCTGGAGAAATTTTGAGGAAATTAAAACAAAAAATTCTATAGCATTTGAATTGCAAGTGCCTCCTTAAACTTGTTAGAGTGGCTATGTATATTTCTAGGAAATTATCCATTTCTTCTAGGTTAGCTGATTTGTTGAGATATATATGTTCATATTTGTTTCTTATAATCCTTTTTGTATTTATGTGGTATCATTTTAATGTTTTTTTTTTTTTGTTTATAATCTGAGTCTTTTCTTTTTAAAAATTAACCTAACTGCAGATTTGTCATTTTAAAAAATCTTTTCAAGAACCAATTCTTAGTTTCATTGGTCTTTTAAATTGCTTTTGTAAAGTCCATATGGCGTGTGTTTCAGCTCTGATCTTAATCATTTCCTGTCTTCTGTTAACCTTAGGTTTAGTCTTTTTCTAGTTCCTTAAAAAATAAAGTTATGTTGTTTATTGGAAATCTCGGTCTTTGGCTCTATCTACCTTAGTTGCAGCAGGCGTGATCTCTTGTTGTAGCGCAGTCTCAGATTCATGCGAGATCTTAGTTTCCCAACTAGCGATAGAACCCATGTCCCACGCATTGAAGGGCAGATTCTTAACCACTGGACCACCAGGGAAATCCCAAAGATCTTTCTTTTTTCTGAATGTGCTTTTTGCTATAAGCATTCCTTCTAGAACTGCTTTTTTATGCATTTCCTAAGTTTTGATATGTTGTGTTTTCGTTTTCATTCGTCTCAATATTTCTTACTTTCATTTTGACTTGCTTGATCCATTGATTGTACAGGAATGTGTTGTTTAATTTCTACACATTCATAAAGTTTTCAATTTTGTTACTGTTATAGATTCCTAATTTCATTCCACTGTGGTTGGAAAAGAGACTTGATATGAGTTGCCTTTCCAATTGCCAATCTACTCTTCTCTTTAACTGACAGAATCTCAGTTTTATTGAAAACAGCAAGGTTTCAGAAACAAAATTGTATTTGCAGCCACCATTAGCGCCAAGCAATGACGTGTATTAGACATAGTTCTGGTCAATACACTGCAACTAGACTTTATGTAGTATTATTTACATATGAATGCAGGTTCCAAAATATAGCAAAGAGAGATAAGAAAGACTTCCTCAGCAATCAATGCAAAGAAATAGGAAATCAATAGAATGGGAAAGACTAGAGATCTCTTCTGAAAATTAGAGATACCAAGGGTACATATCTTGCAAAGATGAGCTCAATAAAGGACAGAAATTCTATGGATTTAACATACAAAGAAGAACATATTAAGAAGCAGAACATATTAAGAAGAGGTGGCAAGAATACACAGAACTGTGCAAAAAAGATCTTCATGACCCAGATAATCACTATGGTGTGATCACTCACCTAGAGCCAGACATCCTGGAATGTGAAGTCAAGTGGGCCTTAGGAAGCATCACTACGAACAAAGCTAGTGGAGGTGATGGAATTCTAGTTGAGCTATTTCAAATCCTGAAAGATGATGCTGTGAAAGTGCTGCACTCAATATGCCAGCAAAATTGGAAAACTCAGAAGTGGCCACAGGACTGGAAAAGGTCACTTTTCATTCCAATTGCAAAAAAGGCAATGAAAAGAATGCTCAAACTCATGCACAATTGCATTCATCTCACATGCTAGTAAAGTAATGCTCAAAATTCTCCAAGCCAGGCTTCAGCAATATGTGAACCATGAACTTCCAGATGTTCAAGCTGGTTTTAGAAAAGGCAGAAGAACCAGGGGTCAAATTGCCAACATCTGCTGGGTCATTAAAAAAGCAAGAGCATTCCAGAAAGTGTCTCTTTCTGCTTTATTGACTATGTCAAAGCCTTTGACTGTGTGGGTCACAAGAAACTGTGGAAAATTCTGAAAGAGATGGGAATACCAGACCACCTGACCTGCCTCTTGAGAAATCTGTATGCAGGTCAGGAAGCAACAGTTAGAACTGGACATGGAACAACAAACTGGTTCCAAATAGGAAAAGGAGTACATCAAGGCTGTATGAATGTATGTATTGTCACCTTGCTTATTTAACTTATATGCAGAGTACATTATGAGAAACGCTGGGCTGGAAGAAGCACAAGCTGGAATCAAGATTGCCAGGAGAAATATGAATAACCTCAGATATGCAGATGACACCACCCTTATGGCAGAAAGTGAAGAACTAAAGAGCCTCTTGATGAAAGTGAAAGTGGAGAGTGAAAAAGTTGGCCTGAAACTCAACATTCAGAAAACTAAGTACATGGCATCTGATCCCATCACTTCATGGCAAATAGAATGGGGAAGCAGTGGAAACAGTGAGAGTCTTTATTTTGGGGGGCTCGAAAATCACTGCAGATGGTGATTACAGCTATGAAATTAAAAGACGCTTACTCCCTGAAATGTTGAACTTTAAGCCAACTTTTTCACTCTCTTCTTTTGCTTTCATCAAGAGGCTTCTTAGTTCTTCACTTTCTGCCCTATGGGAAAGAGATGGGAAACAGTGGAAACAGTGTCAGGCTTTATTTTGGGGGGGTCCAAAATCACTGCAGATGGTGATTGCAGCCATGAAATTAAAAGACGCTTACTCCTTGGAAGGAAAGTTATGACCAACCTCAGTTCAGTTCAGTTCAGTTCAGTCACTTCGTCGTGTCTGACTTATTGCGACCCCATGAATCGGAGCACAGCAGGCCTCCCTGTCCATGACCAACTCCCAGAGTTCACTCAAACTCATGTTCATTGAGTTGGTGATGCCATCCAGATATCTCATCCTCTGTCGTCGCCTTCTTCTGCCCCCAATCCCTCCCAGCATCAGAGTCTTTTCCAATGAATCAACTCTTCGCATGAGGTGGCCAAAATACTGGAGTTTCAGCTTTACCATCATTCCTTCCAATGAACACCCAGGACTGATCTCCTTTAGAATTGACTGGTTGGATCTCCTTGCAGTCCAAGGGACTCTCAAGAGTCTTCTCCAACACCACAGTTTAAAAGCATCAATTCTTTGGCGCTCAGCTTTCTTCACAGTCCAATGCTCACATCCATACATGACCACTGGAAAAACCATAGCCTTGACTAAGACTGCCTGATGAACTATGGAATGAGGTTCGTGACATTGTACAGGAGACAGGGATCAAGACCATCCCCAAGAAAAGAAATGCAAAAAAGCAAAATGGCTTTCTGGGGAGGCCTTACAAATAGCTGTGAAAAGAAGAGAGGTGAAAAGCAAAGGAGAAAAGGAAAGATATAAGCATCTGAATGCAGAGTTCCAGAGAATAGCAAGAAGAGATCAGAGAGCCTTCTTCAGCGATCAATGCAAAGCAATAGAGGAAAACAACAGAATGGGAAAGAATAGAGATCTCTTCAAGAAAATTAGAGATACCAAGGAAACATTTCATGCAAAGATGGGCTCGATAAAGGACAGAAATGGTATGGACCTAACAGAAGCAGAAGATATTAAGAAGTGGTGGCAAGAATACACAGAAGAACTGTACAAAACGATCTTCACAACCTGGATAATCACGATGGTGTGATCATTCATCTAGAGCCAGACATTCTGGAATATGAAGTCAAGTGGGCCTTAGAAACCATCACTATGAACAAAGCTAGTGGAGGTGATGGAATTCCAGTTGAGTTATTTCAAATCCTGAAAGATGATGCTGAGGAAAGCTGCACTCAATATGCCAGCAAATTTGGAGAACTCAGAAGTGGCCACAGGACTGGAAAAGGTCAATTTTCATTCCAATCCCAAAGAAAGGCAATGCCAAAGAATGCTCAAACTACCACACAATTGCACTCATCTCACATGCTAGTAAAGTAATGCTCAAATTCTCCAAGCCAGGCTTCAGCAATATGTGAACCGTGAATATCCTGATGTTCAAGCTGGTTTTAGAAAAGCAGAGGAACCAGAGATCAAATTGCCAACATCTGCTGGATCATGGAAAAAGCAAGAGAGTTCCAGAAAAACATCTATTTCTGCTTGATTGACTATGCCAAAGCCTTTGACTGTGTGGATCACAAGAAACTGTGGAAAATTCTTCAAGAGATGGGAATACCAGACCACCTGACCTGCCTCTTGAGAAATCTGTATGCAGGTCAGGAAGCAACAGTTAGAACTGGACATGGAACAACAGACTGGTTCCAAATAGGAAAAGGAGTACGTTAAGGCTGTATATTGTCACTCTGCTTATTTAACTTATATGCAGAGTACATCATGAGAAACGCTGGGCTGAAAGAAGCACAAGCTGGAATCAAGATTGCCGGGAAAACTATCAAGAACCTCAGATATGCAGATGACACCATCCTTATGGCATAATGTGAAGAGGAACTAAAAAGCCTCTTGATGAAAGTGAAAGTGGAGAGTGAAAAAGTGGCTTAAAGCTCAACATTCAGAAAACTAAGATCATGGCATCTGGTCCTATCACTTCATGGGAGATGGGGAAACAGTGGAAACAGTGCCAGACTTTATTTTGGGTGGCTCTAAAATAACTGCAGATGGTGACTGCAGCCATGAAATAAAAAGATGCTTACTCCTTGGAAGAAAAGTTATGACCAACCTAGATAGCATATTCAAAAGCAGAGACATTACTTTACTGACTAAGGTCTATCTAGTCAAGGCTATGGTTTTTCCAGTAGTGGTGGCTCAGAGGTTAAAGCGTCTGCCTGGAATACTGGAGACCCGGGTTCGATCCCTGGGTCGGGAAGATCCCCTGGAGAAGGAAACAGCAAGCCACTCCAGTACTCTTGCCTGGAGAATCCCATGGAGGGAGACGCCTGGTAGGCTACAGTCCATGGGGTTGCAAAGAGTTGGACACGACTGAGCAACTTTACTTACTTACTTATGTATGGATGTGAGAGTTGGACTGTGAAGAAGGCTGAGCGCCGAAGAATTGATGCTTTTGAACTGTGGTGTTGGAGAAGACTCTTGAGAGTCCTTTGGACTAAAAGGTGATCCAACCAGTCCATTCTGAAGGAGATCAACCCTTGGATTTCTTTGGAAGGAATGATGCTAAAGCTGAAACTCCAGTATTTGGCCACCTCATGAGAAGAGTTGACTCACTGGAAAAGACTCTGATGCTGGGAGGGATTGGGGGCAGGAGGAGAAGGGGATGACAGAGGATGAGATGGCTGGATGGCATCACTGACTCGATGGATGTGAGTCTGAGTGAACTCTGGGAGTTGGTGATGGACAGGGAGGCCTGGCATGCAGTGATTCATGGGGTCACAAAGAGTTGGACATGATTGAGCAACTGAACTGAACTGAACTGAACTAACTAGACGGACCTTTGTTGGGAAAGTAACGTCTTTGCTTTTGAATACGCTATCTAGGTTGGTCATAACTTTCCTTCCAAGGAGTAAGCATCTTTTAATTTCATGGCTGTCACCATCTGCAGTGATTTTGAAGCCCCCCAAAATACAGTCTGACACTGTTTCCACTGTTTCCTCATCTATTTCCCATGAAGTGATGGGACCAGAGGCCATGATCTTAGTTTTCTGAATGTTGAGCTTTAAGCCAACTTTTTCACTCTCCTCTTTCACTTTCATCAAGAGGCTTTCCAGTTCCTCTTCACTTTCTGCCATAAGGGTGGTTTCATCTGCATATCTGAGGTTATTGATATTTCTCCTCTCAGTCTTGATTCCAGCTTGTGTTTCTTCCAGCCCAGTGTTTCTCATGATGTACTCTGCATAGAAGTTAAATAAGCAGGGTGACAATATACAGCCTTGACATACTCCTTTTCCTATTTGGAACCAGTCTGTTTTTCCATGTCCAGTTCTAACTGTTGCTTCCTGACCTGCATATAGTTTTCTCAAGAGGCCGGTCAGGTGCTCTTGTATTCCCATCTCTTTCAGAATTTTCCACCAGACACCATATTAAAAAAGCAGAGTCATTACTTTGCCAGCAAATGCCCATCTAGCCAAAGCTATGGTTTTTCCAGTAGTCATGTATGGATGTAAATGTTTGGACCATAAGGATAGCTGAGTTCCGAATAATTGATGCTTTTCAACTGTTGTAGAAGTCTCTTGAGAGTCCTTTGGCCTGCAAGTAAATCCAACCAGTCCATCCTAAATGAGATCAGTCCTGAATATTCATTGCAAGGACTGATGTTGTAGCTGAAACTCCAATACTTTGGCTACCTGATGTGAAGAGCTGACTCATTTGAAAAAACCCTGATGTTAGGAAAGATTGAAGGCAGGAGGAGAAAACGTGGATGAGATGGTTGGAAGGCATCACCGACTCAATGGCATGAGTTTGGGTAAACTCTGGCAGTTGGTGATGGACATAGAGGCCTGGCCAACTGTGGTTCATTGGGTCGCATCGAGTGCAGACATGACTGAGCGACTGAACTGAACTGATTTACATGAAAGTCCCTAGAAATTGGACAAACTCAGCTGATGCCTGTCTTTGTCTTCATCTTTAGTTTCTTCTGCCAGGACATTATTTGTGATCTTTGAAAATGAGTCAGTCATTTTATGTCTACAAGAGAAAGTCTAGAGAATCAGAGATCCCTTGGCTTTGGTATTTTTGCTTCACCAATCCAATATTTACTATGAGCTATTCACTGCATGAAAAAGAAAGGCTTGTTATAAGGCTGAATCAATACTAACTTGATTTGTTTATGTAATGTGTATTTCTAACTGTTATAGAGATTACTGTTGTATAACATATGTATTTAGTTCTTAAAACAGGCAGTGCTCAAACATATGATGTTTCAACTTTGGACATTTTTTTTTTTTTTTTTTTTACTTTACAATGGTGTGAAAATGGCACATTGCATTGTTAGAAACTGTACATTTAGTTTTGAATTTTGATCTTTTCCTGGGCTAGCAATATGTGATAAGAACTCTCTTGTGAGGCTCTGCAGGGCCAGCTCAGCTGACTGACAGTTCCCAGTCAGTCATACAGTCACGAGGGTGAACAACTGATAAGCTTACAATCATTCTGTACCCAAAGTCATTCAGTTTTTCACTTTCAGGAAAATAGTCAAAATTTACATGAGATTTTTAACACTTCATTATAAAAAAGGCTTTGTGTTAGATGATTTTGCCTAACTTTAAGATAACGTAAGTTTTCAGAGCATATTTAAGTTAAGCTAGGCTAATTAAGCAGAGAAGGCAATGGCACCCCACTCCAGCACTCTTGCCTGGAAAATCCCATAGACGGAAGAGCCTGGTGGGCCACAGTCCATGGGGTCGCTAAGAGTCGGACACGACTGAAGCGACTTAGCAGCAGCAGCAGCAGCAGCAGGCTAATTAAGCAGTGATGTTCAGTGATTGATTATGTTTCTTTAAATACATTTTTCACTTATTTTCAATTTATGATGGGTTTATCAGAAAGTAACCCTATGGCAAGTGGAGCAAGTTCCCTACTAATTAACCCAACTTTGTTCTTGTCCTTGGACGTTATATAATGAGAAGCAAGTGTAAATACAATAATTAATTTAGAGATATTGACAGAGTTTTAGAGTAAAAGATTCAGAAAACCTGAAATATAGTAGAAAATTTATTGAACTTCTCTAGATATTTAGATATAATAATTGTGGAAGGAGAACTGTGCATAGAGAATAATCATGGGTAGAGAATTCTGCTAAGTTTCTTGCAGTTTCATTTACTGTTTCAATTGCAAACACATCCCATTATTATAATGTTTCCATTGTGATTTTACATCATACATTTGTGGCAATTTCACAAGTTGTTTTCTATTTAAAACAAACAAATGATGAATAGATAAATAGACTTATGGGAAGGATGATGCCATTTTTTACATGTGCTACATTTACATGTATTTTTAAAAATCTTCTTGTATTTATATGCATATATCCTATAAAATTCAGACTAAAGTATAACATACTAGACTTTTTCAGAGGAGTTGGGAGGGCCCACTAAAGGAATACTAATTCATTGGTTTCACAGAGATCAGTTTCAAAATTTTAAATGTAACAGCTATTTCTTCCCATCTGTGTAAGCAGAAGGTAATTTGAATATATTCTTCAAGTTAAAGAACTTGTAACTGTAAATATAAGTATAGGATTAATAAAATATAAGCATATAAAATTAATAAAGATTAAAATGAAACTATTTCAAGCTTGCTAATTTATTTTTTAAACTGTTTTTGACTCTAGAAGCAAATGAAAAATACTCATAATTTTATATGTTCTTGGCAGTTGATCATACGATATGTGTTAGTCTCCTTGGGCTTCCATAACAATATATAGGAGACCGGGTGGTTTAAACAACAGATTTATTTATTTCTCAGGCTTCTAGAGGCCAGAGAGCTCAACATGAAAGTACCTATAAGGTACATTTCATCATGAGGTGTCTTCTCTTGGCTTGAGGTGGCTACAATTCCACTGTGTGTTCACTGACTTCTTTATGTGTACACAGGGAGAAAGAGAGAAGAAGCTCTCTACTGCTGCTTATTATAAGGGCCTCACCTTTCTTTTTAAGAAGGACCTATCTCCATGACCTCATGAAACCATAATTACTTTCCTAGAACCCCATCTCCAATAACCATTTCACTGGAGGTTTGAGCTTCAATATATACATTTTGGTGGGATACAATCATTCAGTCCATAACATGATAAAAGTTTTCTCTCTATTGTAATTACCAAATTTTGATTTCATGAGAAAGCTAACAGCTTCATTCATATAATTGCATAGCACAGAAAAAAAAATCATTTCAATATGAATGTAATTACATTTTGATTCATTTAAATATGTTGGACTACAGTTTTCCTTCATAAAATCTTTAAAACTTCCTGAGGATACAGATGTGATAGTAATTTTTATCTTTGCAATTGCAAGGGGATATTTTTTCCTTTTAATTTACACATTGGGTATTTGTTAGCCACAATACTGAGGACACAGAGTTGGTGGTTTTCCAGCACATGCTCCTTTTGTCTTGAGGGCTACATTCACCAATTGTTTAATCTTTTGGCATCACTACTTTTGCTTTTAATTTTCACCCAACCAAGAGTCAGAATTTTGACATTTCTTTTTATTTTGACATTGATGTTTACACAGTAAAATTGAAATGAGCTAAAGTTGATGATAGGTGGCATGGAAAATACCAAAATGGTGTGAGGGGAAGTGGGTAGACTTACCAAGTCATCAAATTCTCTGAGGAAGAACTTTATATAATATATATAAAATTTAAAACAATGAATGGTTTCAGTTCAGTTCAGTTCAGTCACTCAGTCGGGCTCGACTCTTTGCGACCCCATGGACTGCAACACGCCAGGTCTCGTTGTCCATCACCAATTCTCGAAGTTTACTTGAACTCATGTCCATCATGCAGTGATGCCATGCAACCATTTTACCCTCTGTTATCCCTTTCGCCTCCTGCCTTCAATCTTACCCAGCATCAAGGTCTTTTCGAATGAGACCGTTCTTTGCATCAGGTGGCCAAAGTACTGCAGTTTCAGCTTCAGCATCAGTTCTTCCAGTGAATATTCAGGACTGATCTCCTTTAGGACAGACTGGATGGATCTACTTGCAGTCCAAGGGACTCTCAAGAGTCTTCTAAACACCACAGTTCAAAAGCATCAATTCTTTGGTTCTCAGCATTTTTTATAATCCAATTCTCACATTCATATACGACTACTGGAAAAAACATAGCTTTGACTAGATGGACCTTTGTTGGCAAAGTAATACCTGTGCTTTTTAATATGCTGTCTAGTTTGCTCATAACTTTCCTTCTGAGGAGTGAGTGTCTTTTAATTTCTTGGCTGCAATCACCATCTGCAGTGATTTTGGAGCCCCAAAAAATAAAGTCTGACACTGTTTCCACTGTTTCCCCATCTATTTCCCATGAAGTGATGGGACCAGATGCCATGATCTTTGTTTTCTGAATGTTGAGCTTTAAGCCAAATTTTTCCCTCTCCTCTTTCACTTTCATCAAGAGGCTTTTTAGTTCCTCTTCACTTTCTGCCATAAGGGTGGTGGCATCTGCATATCTGAGGTTATTGATATTTCTCGTGGCAATCTTGATTCCAGCTTGTGTTTCTTCCAGTCCAGCATTTCTCATGATGTACTCTGCATAGAAGTTAAATAAGCAGGGTGATAATATACAGCCTTGATGTACTCCTTGTCCTATTTGGAACCAGTCTGTTGTTCCATGTCCAATTCTAACTATTGCTTCCTGACTTGAATATACGTTTCTCAAGAAGCAGGTCAGGTGGTCTGGTATTCCCATCTCTTTCAGAATTTTCCACAGATTCTTGTGATCCACACAGTCAAAGGCTTTGGCATAGTCAATAAAGCAGAAATAGATGTTTTTCTGGAACTCTCTTGCTTCTTCCATGATCCAGTGGATGTTGGCAATTGGATCTTTGGTTCCTCTGCCTTTACTAAAACCACCTTGAACATCTGGAAGTTCATGGTTCACATATTGCTGAAGCCTGGCTTGGAGAACTTTTGAGCATTACTTTACTAGCATGTGAGATGAGTGCAATTGTGTGGTAGGTTGAGCATTCTTTGGCATTGCCTTTCTTTGGAATTGGAATGAAAACTGACTTTTTCCAGTCCTGTGGCCACTGCTGAGTTTTCCAAATTTGCTGGCATATTGAGTGTAGCACTTTCACAGCATCATTTTTAAGGATTTGAAATAGCTCACCTGGAATTCCATCACCTCCACTAGCTATGTTCATAGTGATGTTTATCAAGGCCCGCTTGACTCCACATTCCAGGATGTCTGGCTCTAGGTAAGTGATCATACCATCGCGATTATCTGGGTCGTGAAGATCTTTTTTGTACAGTTCTTCTGTGTATTCTTGCCACCTCTTCTTAATATCTTCTGCTTCTGTTAGGTCCATACCATTTCTGTCCTTCATCGAGCCCATCTTTGCATGAAATGTTTCCTTGGTATCTCTAATTTTCTTGAAGAGATCTCTAGTCTTTCCCAGTCTGTTGTTTTCCTCTATTTCTTTGCACTGATTGCTCAGGAAGGTTTTCTTATGTTTCCTTGCTATTCTTTGGAACTCTGCATTCAGATGCTTATATCTTTCCTCTTCTCCTTTGCTTTTCACTTCTCTTCTCTTCACAGCTATTTTTAAGGCCTCCTCAGAGAGCCATTTTTGTTTTTTGTATTTCTTTCCCATGGGGATGGTCTTGATCCCTGTCTCCTGTACTATGTCACGAACCTCCATCCATAGTTCATCAGGCACTATGTCTATCAGATCTAGTCCCTTAAATCTATTTCTCACTTCCACTGTATAATCATAATGGATTTGTTTTAGGTTAGTGTTATATTATTCAATAAATTATAAGTAATTCACTTTCATTTTCTGACAGAAAGAGATAGGAGTAGGATCTTCTAGTCAAAAAGTTCTTAGTATGCCAAAAAGAAACAAAGAAAATTCCAGGAGAAGACTCATAAGTTTTTATTGTTTGTTTTTGCTTCTTTGACTATAATTGAGAGTCACCAAGCCATGCAAGAATGGTTAAGACAGGAATAGCAGGCATAGGAAATGGTCAGTGTGTGTATTGAACATTTCTTAGATTCAATGCTTTTAAGCCAAAATAATTGATTCTCTTCTGTGAAAAGGGAAAAGCTATTGATTTCTCATTGTGTTCTTTTGTGACTGTGAGCTTCAAATTGTGTTCATATTATCTATGTATCTTCCCTTAGCATTGAGAAAGTTATTATTACAGGAAGCTATGTCAAAAAAGAGACATTGTAAACATTTAGTCAGTTTAAGTTATGTTCATTATACCCCGTAATGCTCATATCAGGGCATTTTAGGAAACACTTTAGAAACAGGTTAGTGTGACACATGATCCCATTGCAGGTATATAAGGGATATATTTTACTTTAAGTAAATGACTTTTAAAATTCAAAGCCTAAAGCCTAAATTTAAAAAATCTAATTATGTGCTAAGTCATGTGTAAAGATTATTTAATAACATACTCATGCTTCTCTCCTTTAGACCTCATATAAAATGCTTATAGGTTGTTAAAATAATACAAAACAACAATTAACTGAAATTTTTATTGATTCAATTTTTATTGGAAAAGATTCAATTTTTATTGAAAAATCTCCAACATTAATAAAGGAAAGTAGAATGTGCATGTTTATCAAACTAGTTCAATTGCTTCATATTTATTTTGTAGATAAACACTAACCATTGTTAATAGTTCTGTGTGCAATTACAGAGTTCCTTTGTTTTACTCAAAAGAGGATGTAAAAGTTTTCTCCAAATTCTTACCTATAGGATGGTGTGAGTGGGGCTCTGAATTAACTGCTGCAGTGGAAAACATGACCCTTCTGCTTCATGCTAACAATGTTTGGTTTATTCAAACTCAGTGTTGGTTCTTAATGTTTATCATAGTAGAGGACTCTTCACTAGCTAATGAATAAACTAACTTCTTGCTAAAATTTATCTGACAAAATCTTTCATTCATAGTTCCTTGATAAATTTTTGACCACACATATTCAGTCCACTTTGTTATGTGCTTTAAAGTGCATTATGAAACCATTATTCATTTTCAAGTTATTTTCCAGTGACATCCATTTTCATTTTGCTTTTATATTGATGATTTCTTCTAGCCATACAGTATTCTTCAAAGCCTAATTAATGGCTGTTGCACTAAACTATATCTTGAGTACATTATTGATCTTTTTTAATGAAGGACTTAAGTGCTGCTTATGAGGAAAATATCTTACTAAAATACACAAAGAATTTACCTGAAAATTTCCTTTTCTAGGTCTGTTCATTTACAAAAACTTTGTTGGATTTCTGACAAGAAACTCAGCAGGAGACGTCTCCTTCATCAGAAGATTTAAAGTCCTTTAGGGAGTAGAATATGTTAGCTTCTTATTTTCAAATTTATTATACATTTTCTTATATCTGGCTAGTGGGACATTAGGCAGAAGGGAAATCACATGCATTTTTCTATGCTTGATAGTCTATATTTTTATATGATGATCTTTGTGCAGTCTTGTCTTTAGAGTTTTACACAGTACATAATCATTTTGGGAGATATGTGCAATATTAGAGAAATAATAAACACATAGACAGTAGAAATATTATCTAAATTGCATTTTACCTGATGACATTTTCACATTTCTGCAGCAGTTGTAGTACGTATGAATTCACTGAAGCTTATTAGTTCTATAATCTGATTTTTGGCTTCAGGGAATTTTTTTCTTGTTTTCTGAGTTTTTTCTCTCTAAACTTTTCACAGGAGTACACTTTTCATCTGAATAAAAATATTCACACTGTCTGGAACTAAGAAAAAGATTTTTATATAAATGAATTATTATAAATTCCAAACAGCAGCTTCAGACAAATAGAGGAGAAATGATAGGGAATTAAAACTTTGGAGGAATATTTTCAATATGGTAATCGTATTCACATAGTTTATTTTTCTGGAGACATCAAAGACCCACTCACATGCCTGTCCTCAGATTAAGTGAAAGTTACACAACATATATTTGACTATATTCAAACTTAATTTTTTTGATGATTTAAAAATATAATTCCTACATCCATTATATTGCCTTATTAAAATCCCATTTTCACTGTCTGTGTGTGAGTGGGAGTAATAATACAAATAATGATCAAATCCTTCTGGCATAGGCATGAGAGACAACTGAACAAACAAGATGGGCAGTGGCCAAAAGCCATTGGTTCTAACTCCCCAGGGCCTACTGAATGAAATAACAATGCTGACTTTCATTAATCACTTTATTCATGCTTCATCATGGATTGCTATAAGGAATCTCTGGCTGCTAAGAATCCCTTTGAGACTTATGCATTTCTTTTTTGTTCTGTGAACCACCTGAATCTTAGATCTCAAGCCCAAAATCTCTCTTTTCATCTCTTTGAATTTCTCTAATAACTAAAAGAAAATAAGTTAATAAAGCAGACATCATTTTTAAAAATGAACACTGAAATGCAACTGATCAACACACTTCAAATCTGGTCATTCCAAAAGACCCAACTATCACCAAAGTAGACAGCGTTTTTTGCAAATGTGAACAAAACAATAAAAGCTAGAATGTTCAAATAAGTCATATACTAATCTGAGAGTTGAGTTGAATTAGCGATACAGATAAAATTAAAGTTTTTGAATATAGTTGACGCTTGAACAACATGGGTTTAACCTGCATGGGTCTATTTAAATGCAGATTTTTTTCAATAGTAAATATCATCAGTTCAGCTCAGTTCAGTCGCTCAGTCGTGTCCGACTCTGCGACCCCGTGAATCGCAGCATGCCAGGCCTCCCTGTCCATCACCAACACCCGGAGTTCACTCAAACTCATGTGCATCGAGTCGGTGATGCCATCCAGCCATCGCATCCTCTGTCGTCCCCTTCTTCTCCTGCCCACAATCCCTCCCAGCATCAGAGTCTTTTCCAATAAGTCAACTCTTCACATAAGGTGGCCAAAGTAATGCAGTTTCAGCTTTATCATCAGTCCTTCCAATGAATACCCAGGACTGATCTCCTTTAGGATGGACTGGTTGGAACTCCTTGCAGTCCAAGGGACTCTCAAGAGTCTTCTCCAAACCACAGTTCAAAAGCAGCAATTCTTCCATGCTCAGCTTTCTTTACAGTCCAACTTTCACATCCATACATGACCACTGGAAAAACCATAGCCTTGACTAGACGGACCTTTGTTTGCACAGTAATGTCTCTGCTTTTGAATATGCTATCTAGGTTGGTCATAACTTTCCTTCCAAGGAGGAAGCATCTTTTAATTTCATGGCTGCAATCACCATCTGCAGTGATTTTGGAGCCCCCCAAAAATAAAGTTTGACACTGTTTTTCCACTGTTTCCCCATGTATTTCCCATGAAGTGATGGGACCCGATGCCATGATAGAAGTTTTCTGAATGTTGAGCTTTTTCACTCTCCTCTTTCACTTTCATCAAGAGGCTTTTTAGTTCCTCTTCACTTTCTGCCATAAGGGTGGTTTCATCTGCATATCTGGGTTATTGATATTTCTCCCAGCAATCTTGATTCCAGCTTGTGCTTCTTCCAGCCCAATGTTTCTCATGATGTACTCTGCATAGAAGTTAAATAAGCAGGGTGACAATATATAGCCTTGACGTACTCCTTTTCCTCTTTGGAACCAGTCTGTTTTTCCATGTCCCGTTCTAACTGTTGCTTCCTGACCTGCATATAGGCCTCTCAGATGTATACAGAGGTATGCAATTCATTTTATCTTCTACAGAATTGGTAGATATTTCTCATTTTTATTAAGTATATCAGCATAAAATGCTATATCATTATTTTCATTTTAAATCAAGTAGTCTGGCTTCATTTTTTAATTAATCAAAATCAGTTTGGGAGAAATATTCTAACTACTTGCTCTAACCATCTTTGTTAAAAGATGCCTAACAATTTTCCATTAACTTGGATAGTTCAAAGGAAATATCAATACAACCCTGTCATAAAATCCTGAACATAAGAATTTGGTTTCATTGAGGATCATGATGTATTACATAATTCCATGACTGCATATAGCAAAAGACTGAAATAACATGCATATCCTGTGAAAAAGTCATTAGTTCTGTCATGAAATATTATTAATATGTCTCTCCATCCTCTCATGTTACTCCCATTCTAATTTTTTTCATTATAAAATATATTATTTAACAATGTATATTCAAAGGAAGTTCACAAAGCATTCATTTTATTACAAAATCAATAATCAATGCTACATTTATATAAATTGAATCAGTAAATTTTATGTTGCCTTAATTAAAGTAAAAATCAAAGAATTTCTAAAGGTTATTGAAATTTGACAGAAAGCAAGGAGCGATTTTAAAAGGAAATGCATCTCTCCCTTGATAGAACAAACTAATTTGCAGTCCTGTTTTAGAAACATGGCAATTTTCCCATGTCTTATTAACCGAACTTTCTTGTTTCTTTCATTAACACCTGGTTGGAATTGAATCCCCCACTGGGAAACACCTGTCTACAGTTAATAAGGTGTTAATTGTAAAAACAATAAAAAATGGAATTGGGGAATTAGTTCACAGATTCTTAAACAAATTATAAAAAATTCAAGAGAAAAAATTGAAAATAAAAGTATGCCATTTTTATAAGAACCAAAACAATATAGTGATTCTAGTTTTGTAACTTTGGGCAAGTTATTGAACCTCTCAGTACCTTACTTTCCTCACCTTTAGGATGGGGACAATGATCATATTTATTTCAAGGAATTCCTATAGTCAATGTAGTCAATATAAGGGTAGAGTATTGGACTGGTCAAAAAGGTCATCCAGGCTTTTCATAATAGCTTACAGAAAAATCCAAATGAATTTTCTGGCCATGCCAATATTATCAATGAACTGCTGGTTTCAAACTGTCATTATATTTTGTACCCTGTAGCCAACTAGTTCTAAACATGTAATTTCTTTTTTCCCTCACAGGACTTTTGGAAAATCTGGAAATACTATTGGTCCCCTGCAATGGTGGTGCTACTGACATCTAAAGGGCAAAGGTCAAGGATGCTTCTAAATATATTACACCCAGGATGGCTCCTCATAATGATGAATTATCCAGCCTTAAATGTCAATAGTGTTCCTATTGAGAAACACTATCCTAAAGCAACTACTTAGTTATGCAAAGAAGGACAGCTCAAATGTCAATAGAGGTATTAAATTGGTATAAAAAAATTAATCCAAAAAGAAAGGATGAAAGAGAGAATAAAGAAAGGTGAGGGATATGTATGGCATCTAGAAAGCAAACAGCTAACCCTACTATATACAAAAAAATTACATAAAATGTGATTGAATTTAACTCAGATGACCATTATATCCACTACTGTGGGCAGGAATCCCTCAGAAGAAATGCAGTAGCCATCATGGTCAACAAAAGAGTCCAAAATGCAGTACTTGGATACAGTCTCAAAAACGACAGAATGATCTCTGTTCATTTCCAAGGCAAACCATTCAATATCACGGTAATCCTAGCCTATGCTGCAACCAGTAACGCTGAAGAAGCTGAAGTTGAATGGTTCTGTGAAGACGTACAAGACCTTTTAGAACTAATACCCAAAAAAGATGTCCTTTTCATTATAGGGGCTGCTGTTGCTGCTAAGAAGTCACTTCAGTCGTGTCCAACTCTGTGAGACCCCATAGACAGTGGCCCACCAGGCTCCCCCATCCCTGGGATTCTCCAGGAAAGAATACTGGAGTGGGTTGCCATTTCCTTCTCCAATGCATGAAAGTGAAAAGTGAAGGTGAAGTCATTTAGTCGTGTCTGACTCCTAGTGACTCCATGGACTGCAGCCTACCAGGCTTCTCTGCCCATGGGATTTTCCAGGCAAGAGTACTGGAGTGGGTTGCCATTGCCTCCTCCTAATGAAAAGATGTCCTTTTCATTATAGGAAACTGGAATGCAAAAGTAGGAAGTCAAAAAACACGTGGAGTAACAGGCAAATTTGGCTTTGGTGTATGGAATGAAGCAGGGCAAAGGCTAATAGAGTTTTGCCAACAGAACACACTGGTCATAGCAAACACCCACTTTCAACAACACAAGAGAAGACTCTACACATGGACATCACCAGATGGTTGACACCGAAATCAGACTGATTATGTTCTTTGCAGCCAAAGATGGAGAAGCTCTATACAGTCAGCAAAAATAAGACCGAGAGCTGACTGTGGCTCAGATCATGAACTCCTTATTGCCAAATTCAGACTTAAATTGAAGTAGGGAAAACCACTAGACCATTCAGGTAGGACCTAAATCAAATATCTTATGATTAAACAGTGGAAGTGAGAAATAGATTTAAGTGCCTAGATCTGATAGACAGAGTGCCTGATGAACTATGGACAGAGGTTCTTGACACTGTCCAGGAGACAGGGATCAAGACCATCCCCATGGAAAAGAAATAAAAAAACCCAAAATGGCTGTCTGAGGAGGCCTTGCAAATAATTGTGAAAAGAAGAGAAGCAAAAAGCAAAGGAGAAAAGGAAAGATATAAACAACTGGATGCAGAGTTCCAAAGGACAGATAAGAAAGCCTTCCTCAGCAATCAATGCAAATAAATAGAGGAAAACAACAGAATGGGAAAGACTAGAGATCTCTTCAAGAAAATTAGACATACCAAGGGAACATTTCATGCAACGATGGGCTCGATAAAGGACAGAAATGGTATGGACCTAATAGAAGCAGAAGATATTAAGAAGAAGTGCCAAGAATACACAGGAGAACTCTACAAAAAAGAGCTTCATGACCAAGATAATCACGATGGTGTGATCACTCATCTAGAGCCAGACATCCTGGAATTTGGAGTCAAGTGGGCCTTAGAAAAGCATCACTGAACAAAGCTGGTGGAGGTGATGGAATTCCAGTTGAGGTGTTTCAAATCCTGAAAGATGATGCTGTAAAAGTGCGACACTGAATATGCCAGCAAATTTGGAAAACTCAGCAGTGGCCATGGGACTGGAAAAGGTCAGTTTTCATTCCAATCCCAAAGAAAGGCAATGCCAAAGAATGCTCAAACTACCACACAATTGCACTCATCTCACACGCTAGTAAAGTAATGCTCAAAATTCTCCAAGCCAGGCTTCAGCAGTATGTGAAAAATTCCAGATGTTCAAGCTGGTTTTAGAAATGTAGAGGAACCAGAGATCAAATTGTCAACATCCGCTGGATCATGGAAAAAGCAAGAGAGTTCCAGAAAAATAGCTATTTCTGCTTGATTGACTATGTCAAATCCTTTGACTGTGTGTATGACAGGAAACTGTGGAAAATTCTGAAAGAGATGGGAATACCAGACCAACTGACCTGCCTCTTGAGAAATCTGTATGCAGGTCAGGAAGCAATAGTTAGAACTGGACATGGAACAACAGACTGGTTCCAAATAGGAAAAGGAGTACATCAAGGCTGTATATTGTCACCCTGCTTATTTAACTTATATGCAGAGTACATCATGAGAAATGCTGGCATGGAAGAAGTACAAGCTGGAATCAAGATTGCCACGAGAAATATCAGTAACCTCAGATATGCAGATGACACCACCCTTATGGCAAAAAGTGAAGAGAAATTAAAAAGCTGCTTTGCTTGATGAAAGTGAAAGAGGAGAGCAAAAAAGTTGGCTTAAAGCTCAACATTCAGAAAACTAAGATCATGGCATCTGGTCCCATCACTTCATGGGAAATAGATGGGGAAACAGTGGAAACAGTGTCAGACTTTATTTTTGGGGGCTCCAAAATCACTGCAGATGGTGATTGCAGCCGTGAAATTAAGAGACTTACTCCTTGGAAGGAAAGTTATTAGCAACCTAGATAACATATTAAAAAGCAGAGATATTACTTTTCCAACAAAGGTCCATCTAGTCAAGGCTATGGTTTTTCCAGTAGTCATATATGGATGTGAGAGTTGGACTGTGAAGAAAGCTGAGCACTGAAGAAATGATGCTCTTGAACTGTTGTGTTGGAGAAGACTTTTTAGAGTTCCTTGGACTGCAAGGAGATCCAACCAGTCCATTCTGGGGGAGATCAGTCCTGGGTGTTCATTGGAAGGACTGATGCTAAAGCTGAAACTCCAATACTTTGGCTAACTCATGCGAAGAGTTGACTCATTGGAAAAGACCCTGATGCTGGGAGGGGTTGGGGGCAGGAGGAGAAGGGGACAACAGAGGATGAGATGCCTGGATGGCTTCACTGACTCGATGGACATGAGTTTGAGTGAACCCTGTTAGTTGGTGATGGACAGGGAGGCCTGGTATGCTGCGATTCATTGGGTTCCAAAGAGTCAGACATGACTGAGCGACTGAACTGAACTCAGCTGAACTGAAATGATTTAATGGAGTCAGAAGTTAACAGAAGACAACTGATATACTCTGCCAAACATTTTTGAAATATAGAGAGCCTCTTTAATTAATTAATTTATTATTAACTTTTAGAGATCTTCTTTTAAATGCAGATGTCTCTACCTTACTCCCTACTAACTTTAATTCCAAAAGATGGAGAGGAATGGAAAGGGTGCTATCAACGCTATATTAAGACTTTCCATACAATTATCAATGCTCACAAGACTATCACACAGATTAAGAATGTGTTAGAAACCAGACTGAAGACAATGCTGTGATGTTCAAAAATTTTTATTTTAGCTCCTAAAAGAATTTTGGGTAAAGCTCTGTATGCTGTTGAACATTTAAAACTTATTAATAATATATTATCTTAATTTTATATACATAAAAGTTTCTAACATTTTGTTGAGTTGATTCTCCTTTAAACAGACAATGAAACCCACTAGATACCACAAAGTCAGAGGGAATGTTGTTGGTTTCCATAATTCACAGTAGCTTACTTCTGGTCATTTAGTTGAGCTTGCATTAATTCAATCCTGCATTTAGTGCAACTTAAATATTTGAACTTCACTTGTAATGGTAAGGTGAGATTTTTTTTTTTCCAAATTTGGGGAAAAGTCATCATATAACCTAGTAATAAAAGCAGCTCTTAACTAAAATCAGACTGGATTTCCATGCAAACATCTGTATTTTAATTTGCATTTTAATTTACATGTAATCATTTTTTTAGTTTCCATAGCAGGAATCTTACTATTTAATTCTAAGATAAATAGGGTAGATCAAACACATAGAAAGCTGTATCCTTACTGTGTTACCTGGTTGAAATAGTTGTTTCCCCTTCAATATTTTTTTCCTTATTTTGCCATCATGATGCTCCCTACAAAAGCATTGTATCTATTGTATTAAGTAGAATACTCTTTTGGTACCTATGTGCATTTTCAACCTGTGGCAATGTTCCACCTTATGTGGGGTGGATGAGATGTACCCTTTTCCTTTGTACAGTGGTAAAGGGTAATTTTGAAAAGGGTGGTGAAAAAAAAAAAGGTTGGAAAATCACAGATGTTCTCTGGCAGATTGATTTCTGGAAAGGACACCCAGTGATGTTAAGGGTCTGGAAATTGATTTTTTAAGAAGGTTTCTATGTCCTCTTCACATACCTGCTAGAAAATCTTTGTGCATTCTTGGGTGTTTAGGTTCCTAATTGTGAAGACTACTGCTTTGTAACAGTTCAAACAAAATCAGTGACATTTTGCACAACTGCTTTCCATTGATAACATCTTATATATTATTCTGAAGAAAATAATATAAAAGAATCAGTTCAGTACAGTTGCTCAGTAGTGTCCAACTCTTTGTGATTCCATGGACTACAGCACACCAGGCTTCCCTGTCCATCACTAACTCCTGAAGTTTTCTCAAACTCATGTCCACTGAGTCAGTGATGCCATCGAACAATCTTATACTCTGTCAACCCCATCTCCTCCTGCCATCAAACGTGCTTACTTCAGGGTCTTTTCCAATGAGTCAGTTCTTCTCACCAGGTGGTCAAATATTGGAGTTTCAGCTTCAGCATCAGTCCTACCAATGAACATCAGGACTCATTTCCTTTAGGATTGACTGGTTGGATCTACTTGCAGTCCAAGGGACTCTCAAGAGTCTTCTCCAACACTACAATTCAAAAGCATCAATTCTTAGGCACTCATCTTTCTTCATAGTCCAACTCTCACATCTATAGTTTTGACTAGACAGACCTTTGTTGGCAAAGTAATGTCTCTGCTTTTTAATATGCTGTCTAGGTTGGTCATAACTTTTCTTCCAAGGAGTAAGTGTCTTTTAATTTCATGGCTACAATCACCATCTGCAGTGATTTTGGAGCCCCCCAAAATAAACTCTCTCACTGTTTCCATTGCTTCCCTGTTTACTTGCCATGAAGTGATGAGAGCAGATGCCATGATCTTAGTTTTCTGAATGCTGCATTTTAAGTCAACATTTTCACTCTCCTCTTTCACTTTCATCAAGAGGCTCTTTAGTTCTTCTTCACTTTCTGCCATAAGAGTGGTGTCATTTGTGTATCTGAGGGTTTTAATATTTCTGCCGGCAATCTTGATTCCAGCTTGTGCTTCATCCAGCCAGGCATTTCACATGATGTATGCTGCATATAATTAAATATACACAGGGTGACAATATACAACCTTGACATACTTCTTTCCCAATTTGGAACCAATCTGTTGTACCATGTCTAGTTCTAACTGTTGCTTCTTGACCTGCATACAGATTTCTCAAGAGGCAGGTCAGGTGGTCAGGTATTCCTATCTCTTGAAGAATTTTCCACAGTTTGTTGTGATCCACATGGTCAAAGTCTTTGGTGTAGTCAATAAAGCAGAAGTAGAACTCATGAGCTCTCTTGCTTTTTTCTGGAACTCTCTTGCTTTTTTGATGTTCCAAGGGCGGTTGGCAATTTGATCTCTGGCTCCTCTGTCTTTCCTAAATCCAACTTGAACATCTGGAATTTCTCAGTTCACATACTGCTGAAGCCTTGCTTGGAGAATTTTGAGCGTTACTTTGCTGGCGTGTGAGATAAGTGCAATTGTGCAGTAGCTTCAGCATTCTTTGGCATTGCCTTTCTTTGGAATTGGAATGAAAACTGAGCTTTTCCAGCCCTGTGGCCACTGCTGAGTTTTCCAAATTTACTGGCATATTGAGAACAGCACTTTCACAGCATCATCTTTCAGGATTTGAAATAGCTCAACTGGAATTCCATGACCTCCACTAGCGTTGTTTGTAGTGATGCTTTCTAAGGCCCACTTGACTTCACTTTCCAGAATGTCTGGCTCTAGATGACTGATATCACCATTGTGGTTATCTGGATCATAAAGATATTTTCTATACAGTTCTTCTGTGTATTCTTGCCACATTTTTATATATCTTCTGCTTCTGTTAGGTCCATGCCATTTCTGTCCTTTATTTTATAGTTCAAAGCAAAAATAAGCAAGTCTACTATGGGACTTTGGGTCGAATTTTTATCCTGCTGTTGTGTGAAAACTGTATAAATCTCAATTATACTGAACTGGCTCATAGTGCTTTTCAGGTCTACTATGCTCTTCTACTTTCCTATATGTTCATTCTATTAATTTTTGAGATTTTGATATTGAAATGTCAACTAAAAATCTTAATTTGCCTACTTAAAAATAATAGTAACATATGGTGGAACTATTTGTAACTTTGTTCAGTATTTTCCAAGTCTCCTATAAATGTCTTATTATACTTCATAATTTAAAAATATAAAAAAGAAACAAAAAGGAATAAGGAAGTCTATTCAGTTCAGTTCAGTTGATCAGTCGTGTCCGACTTTTTTCGACCCCATGAACTGCAGCATGCCAGGCCTCCCTGTCCATCACCAACTCCCGGAGTTCACTCAGACTCACGTCCATCGAGTCAGTGATGCCATGCAGCCATCTCATCTTCTGTCGTCCCCTTCTCCTCCTGCCCCCAATCCCTCCCAGCATCAGAGTCTATAAGTATGAAATCAATCTTTTTTATCACTTTGGTCAGTCATTTTGTCTGTCTTTCTTATTTATGAGCTCATATGCCTATCTACATATCAATAACCTCAGATATGCAGATGATACCACCCTTATGGCAGAAAGTAAAGAGGAACTAAAAAGCCTCTTGATGAAAGTGAAAGTAGAGAGTGAAAAAGTTGACTTAAAGCTCAACATTCAGAAAACGAAGACCATGGCATCCAGTTCCATCACTTCATGGGAAATAGATGGGGAAACAGTGGAAACAGTGTCAGACTTTATTTTGGGGGGCTCCAAAATCACTGCAGATGGTGACTGCAGCCATGAAATTAGAAAACGCTTACTCCTTGGAAGAAAAGGTATGACCAACCTAGATAGCATATTCAAAAGCAGAGACATTACTTTGCCCAATAAAGCCCATCTAGTCAAGGCTATGGTTTCTCCTGTGGTCATGTATGGATGTGAGAGTTGGACTGTGAAGAAAGCTGAGCACCGAATAATTGATGCTTTTGAACTATGGTATTGGAGAAGACTCTTGAGAGTCCCTTGGACTGCAAGGATTTCCAACCAATCCATTCTGAAGGAGATTCAGCCCTGGGATTTCTTTGGAAGGAATGATGCTAAAGCTGAAACTCCAGTACTTTGGCCACCTCATGAGAAGAGTTGACTCATTGGAAAAGACTCTGATGCTGCGAGGGATTGGGGGCAGGAGGAGAAGGGGACGACAGAGGATGAGATGGCTGGATGGCATCACGGATTCGATGGAGGTGAGTCTGAGTGAACTCCAGGAGATGGTGATGGACAGGGAGGCATGGCATGCTGCGATTCATGGGATCGCAAAGAGTCGGACATGACTGAGTGACTGAACTGAACTGATGCCTACGTACATACACATGCATACACACAACAAACAAAGGCCCATTTTCTGGTATCTCAAAAATCTCGTTTGTTTTTAATACACAGTTGTTAAGTAGATTAGCAAAGTTAGATGTTTACTAGACACTTTGCTAGGCTCTATGGATATAAATATTTACAATACGCACTCCCCAATCCAAAGTCACTCTAGAGAGGAGCAAACACTGACAGCCATTACCTTATCACTTCCTCAGCACCTCATCTCGTGCGTGATTGGTGCATGTGCAGCTCCATAGCTCCAAGTGAAGGGACTGCTGGGCTGGAGAGCTTCCTGTCCACCTGGTACCCAGGAGGTGTTGACATACTCATAGTTGCCCCTGTCAGGTCCATGTGATGCTTTCTGGAAGTTACTCAGTGCAGATGAATCGCTGCTGTGCCTAGAAAGGCATGATTATAATGTCTTTTTGCTTGTTTATTTGTTTATTTTTAAGAGTAGTCCCAAACTCAAGAAAGAGTGAAACCTCACACTTAACTAACCCCATATGGTAAGCTGTTCCTTTGGGCTCTCAAATAGGGTCTCTCCTTTAAATGAATTATTCCTCGGGGCTACGTTATGTTCTGATAAGTGAAAAAAACAAATAGCAAAATAGTCTTAAGTATGACAGTTAAAGACAGTATTTGAATGTATGTTGTGTGCTGTGCTTAGTCTCTCCGTCATGTCCGACTCTTCATGACTCCTTGGACTGTAGCCTGCCAGGCTCCATTGTCCATGGAGATTCTCCAGGCAAGAATACTGGAGCAGGTTGCCATGCCCTCCTCCAGGAGATTGTCCCAACTCAAGGGTCTGACCCAGGGTCTTCCACACTGTAGGTGGATTCTTTACCATTTGAGCTACCAGGAAGCCCAGGAATACTGGAATGGTTAGGGTATCCCTTCTCCAGCAGATCTTCCCCTCCCAAGAATCAAACCGGAGTTTCCTGCATTGCAGGCAGATTCTCAACCAGCTAAGCTGCCAGGGAAGCCTATTTGCATGTATAGAGGACTGTAATTCTAGTTATATTCATAAAAGAAAATTAATTAAGCCTCTGTAGCTTCTTAGGGCTTTTGTTATTTCTTATAATAATAGATCATTTAAAACTACATTTGGGTAGTATATTCATTTTCACTATATTGATTGTTCTGGTCCATGAACATGGTATATTTCTCCATCTATTAGTGTCCTCTTTGATTTCTTTCACCAATGTTTTATAGTTTTCTATATATAGGTCTTTAGTTTCTTTAGGTAGATATATTCCTAAGTATTTTATTCTTTTCATTGCAATGCAATCTACAGATTCAATGCAATCCCTATCAAGCTACCAGTGGTATTTTTCACAGAGCTAGAACAAATAACTTCACAATTTGTATGGAAATACAAAAAACCTCGAATAGCCAAAGCAATCTTGAGAAAGAAGAATGGAACTGGAGGAATCAACCTGCCTGACTTCAGGCTCTACTACAAAGCCACAGTCATCAAGACAGTATGGTACTGGCACAAAGACAGAAATATAGATCAATGGAACAAAATAGAAAGCCCAGAGATAAATCCACACACCTATGGACACCTTGTCTTTGACAAAGGAGGCAAGAATATACAATGGATTAAAGACAATCTCTTTAACAAGTGGTGCTGGGAAAACTGGTCAACCACCTGTAAAAGAATGAAACTAAAACACTTTCTAACACCATACACAAAAATAAACTCAAAATGAATTAAAGATCTAAATGTAAGACCAGAAACTATAAAACTCCTAGAGAACATAGGCAAAACACTCTCTGACATAAATCACAGCAGGATCCTCTATGACCCACCTCCCAGAATACTGGAAATAAAAGCAAAAATAAACAAATGGGATCTAATTAAAACTAAAAGCTTCTGCACAACAAAGGAAACTATAAGCAAGGTGAAAAGAAAGCCTTCTGAATGGGAGAAAATAATAGCAAATGAAACAACTGACAAACAACTGATCTCAAAAATATACAAGCAACTCCTGAAGCTCAATTCCAGAAAAATAAACAACCCAATCAAAAAATGGGCCAAAGAATTAAACAGACATTTCTCCAAAGAAGACATACAGATGGCTAACAAACACATGAAAAGATGCTCAACATTACTCATTACCAGAGAAATGCAAATCAAGACCACAATGAGGTACCATTTCACACCAGTCAGAATGGCTGTGATCCAAAAGTCTACAAGCAATAAATGCTGGAGAGGGTGTGGACAAAAGGGAACCCTCTTACACTGTTGGTGGGAATGCAAACTAGTACAGCCACTATGAAGAACAGTGTGGAGATTCCTTAGAAAACTGGAAATAGAACTGCCTTATGACCCAGCAATCCCACTGCTGGGCATACACACCGAGGAAACCAGAATTGAAAGAGATACATGTAACTCAATGTTCATTGCAGCACTGTTTATAGTAGCCAGGACATGGAAGCAACCTAGATGTCCATCAGCAGATGAATGGATAAGAAATCTGTGGTACATATACACAATGGAGTATTACTCAGCCATTAAAAAGAATACATTTGAATCAGTTCTAATGAGGTGGATGAAACTGGAGCCGATTATACAGAGTGAAGTAAGCCAGAAAGAAAAACACCTATACAGTATAACACATATAACACATATATATGGAATTTAGAAAGATGGTAATGATAACCCTGTATGTGAGACAGCAAAAGAGACACAGATGTATAGAACAGTCTTTTGGACTCTGTGGGAGAGGGAGAGGATGGAATGATTTGGGAGAATGGCATTGAAACATGTATAATATCATATAAGAAAGGAATCACCAGTCTAGGTTCGATGCAAGATACAGGATGCTTGACGCTGGTGCACTGGGATGATTCAGAGAGATGGTATGGAGAGGGAGGTGGGAGGGGGGTTCAGGATTGGGAACACAGGTACACCCATGGCGGATTCATGTTGATGTATGGCAAAACCAATACAGTATTGTAAAGTAAAATAAAAAATAATAATAAAAATAAAAATAAATAAATACATTTGACATTAAAAGTTAGGTTTCTATGATTTCTTAAAATAAGTTCCAATCATCAACATTTATCATCTTTAACTTTACTTTGAATATGCTTTACAGCCATTAAGTGAATCTATATTGAGCAGAAAAAAAAAAAAAAACACAGAACAGAAACATCGCCCCTTAAAAACAAAAACAAAAAAGAAACTAAGTACAGTTTGTATGTATAGATTTTCAGATGCTTTAGTACAAATTAAAGATTCCTTCCTGCCAGTCACTAAAAGTATGGTAGTGAGGTTCATTTTGTTGCCACACAGTTATTTTTATTTACCAAATGTAAGTCTCAGATAACTGCATAGATTTCTCTACACTTGAGGCCATTTAATTGGGAAGAAAGTATTGTACAAAAGACATTTTAAAATAACAATAGCAGCAAAGGGCAGCTGCTAGAGTCTTAATGAGATTTTCTGTTCAGAAAACCTTTAGCATTTCTGCAGAACAAGATCAATATTGGTTTAATTTTCTTAGATATTTTAGAAGACTTCATAACATAAATATTTTTCAATCCTGGAATCTACTAAGGGACTCTTATAGCAGGTGGCAAAGGGATCCATTTGGATTGCTTAATGTATACTAAAATAGACCACAATCAAAATATTGGCTTATCTTCCCCTAAACTTGATCTACAGAGGTAAGAATTTTCTGAACCAACCATATGAAATGGTGAAAAGCAGATGGAAATATATGTAGTATTCCAACAAGAAGTATAACCAGACAAAATTCCAAATGTTGCACTTGTTTGAATGTCACATTTCACAAAACCATGCCTACTTTTTAAATAAGTAAGTTCCCTTTTTAGCAGTTAAGTTTTTTTCCAGCAGACTAATTTGGAAATGATTAGAATTATCTTAAATTCTAATGTAGAGGGTCAGTGAATTTTGAGAACAATATCATTGTAATTATTATTAATAATATCGTTAATAACATACTTTAAATTTTTTAAGGTACTCTGCAACTACTGAGTGACAGATAATATCTTCCATACAGAAAGCATTATCTTAAACATAGGTACCTAAGGGGCTTCCTTGGTGGCTCAGTGGTAAAGAATCTACCTGCCAATGCAGGCAACATGGGTTCCATCCCTGATCTTGAAAGATCCCACATGTTCCAGAGCAACTAAGTCCATATGTCACAACCACTGAGCCTGTGCCCTAGAGCTCTGCAACAGGAGAGGTTACCACAATGAGAAGCCTGAGCATGGCAGCTACTGAGGAGCCCTCACTCTCCACAACTAGAGAAAACCCACACAGCAATGAAGACCCAGCACAGCCACAAATAAATAAATAAAATTATTAAAAAAAAAAGCAAACACACACAAAAAAACACATAGGTATCAAAAACACACCTGTAAGGAAGGTATTCTTATCTTTGTAGTTGTATAGAGTCGCCAAGGCTCAAAAGAATAAGTAAGTTATCCAGTATTGAGCGATGATTAAGTATCACATACAATATCTAGTTCTAGGCAAAGAAAGTGAAAATGAAAGTGAAGTCGCTCAATCGTGTCTGACTCTTTGCAACCCCATGGACTGTAGCCTATCATGCTCCTCTGTCCATGGGATTTTCCAGGCAAGAGTACTGGAGTGGGTTGCCATTTTCTTCTTCAAGGGATCTTTCCGACCCAGGGATTGAACCCAGGACTCCTACATTGTAGGCAGATGCTTTACCATCTAGGTCAAATCCTATGGCCTTATGATTAATTGTACACCTAAAAAATCTTCTCAGAAAGAGATTTCAGTACTAGAATGGCTATCAACATCCAGGGATTTATGAACCAAAAAGTCATGAAGCAAAGTCTTTACTCTCCATTTCAGAAATGGTATGTAGGCCCATAGGATTCACAAAATATAATTGTCAAAATCCCTTGATAAATTTGAAATTGTGATTCTGAGAAGTCTCATAGAACTAAACTATGATATTTCACTGGTTTCCTCCAAGTCGTGTGTTTCATGAATGCTCTGGCTTAATATTTGAGCCCTTAAATTAGGCTATCTGGAAAGGGATGTTTGGAAGTATTATCTTAGAATAGAAAATGTACTGGCCATTGATCCAAAGCAGATACAATCATTTATTACTCTCCAGCCGACAAACAAACTTTTGACCATGGTTTTCAACATTCTTGTCCATCAGTAAATCTCTTGGGGTGAGACTATGTTGGATCATTTTTTACATAATTTCCAAGCTCTAAGTGACACAACAGAAGTGACTAATAGAGTATGCTCCCTACTGAAATTTTAAATTGCTTTAGTGCGCACTATTCAGATTTAAACTGTACAGTAATATATCGTGTTGGTAGATAGTCTCTGAAGCACATCAAAGATTTTTCTTTCTCTTTTTTATTATTAAGTAAAGTCTAACAGAAACGTATTACTGGAATCCATTACAGACTGATTTACCATATTTTTTAAACAGGGTTGGTGGAGTGAGGATGTTAACATCTTGCTTAACTGTTTGCTTCAAGGACAGGTGCTTAGATATTCTCATACAATGTTGATTTAATTTTGGGAAACCAATACCAGTGATTCCCAATTGTAACACTGTGAATAGTGTATGACATTAGATAACTAACTACATAACTATACATGAAAAGTCCAATAGAACATGTTTAGTCGATGAAAGAATTGCTCTGCCACATAATATTAGCTTTTCTTAGAAATTCTGCTAGGTTCAACTAATATGTGGTGGTGTTTTTTTTTTTTCATATCTTAGAAGAGAAGCTTATATACTAGTAATGGAAAGTTACTAATACTTAGTAAAACATTAGTTTGGGTAGAACAAAGTAATGTTCAAAGGTATATTTAACAATTGTATCAACAGCTTTAATGTTGTATACACTGGTCACTACCAACACTCACTGTTAATCTGAATCACATATGGATGCCTGAGTCTCACCATAGAACTTTATTTTTTCCTTTGGTCAACGTTTAGGTCTGAGTAGAGACACTTTTTTTTTTTTTTTCTTTTTAATCCTCCCTAGGTAAGCTGAATGTGCAAGCAGAGTTGAGAACTACTGGTCCTGTGTAAAATCAAAGAGATGAACTAAGAACAGTCCCTGAATCCTGGCAATAGATGGAAAATGATTTTTAGGAGAAATACTCCCTTGATAAAATAGGTTATTTACTGTCCAATTTCAAATACATGGCAATTTTCCAGTCTCCTAATCACCTTATTTCTTTTTTTTAGCAATTAATTTCCACTGGGAAACATCTGTCCACTGTTTAACAAGGTATTTACCATAGAAACATTTAACAGTGATTCACAGAGCCAGTCTATAGATTTTGAAGAAAGAAAAGCATTTTTGAGAGGTAGCAATTTCCCTAACTCTACCAATAGCCCTCAGAAGCCATGCAAATAAATTCACAAAACACTGATAATTCTTAATAAGTTTTACAAATATGTGAAGCAAACTGAGTAAATAGCACCCCCCCCTTTTTTTTTTCTTTTTGGGATGAAGTTGAGGTAAAGAGTTACAAGGAAGAACAGAAAAAATAAATAAGTGAATAGCATTTTGCTCACTTGTCTATCTTGTGTAAGGACTGTTTCCTAGTTGTACAATCTGAAATCCAAAAATGTTTTCCACCGTAATGGTACAAGATGAGAAAAAAATATTCCAGAGCCTGCCTTGACTGAGTTCTCTTCCTCCTTCCATGGCACTGTCTTAGAAAATGAAGGGGAAATAGAGAAGAGAGAAGATGACAGGCCACCAAGCTTTGTCTTGGTTAAGGCGACTTGGTCTATGACTTTGGGATAAGGGAAAGAAGAATCTGCTCCCCATGTCAGAGCAAAGAGAAATACCACAAGCAAGATTTTTTTAATTGCAAAGTTTTTTTTTTCTTCTTCTTCTTTTTTTAATGATCAGAGAAAAATCTGTATTTTGTAAAAGGCAGTAAAAATTTACCCTGGTCCAGTGAAATGAAAACATGGGAAACAAATAAATTTTCTATAAATGCTTTGTACTATAAAACAATAATATATTTCAACAGAACAAGATACATAGGTACGTTAACGAAAAATTGAGAAGTAAAGGCAAACTAAAGACATGAACAAAAGGACCAAGATAACCACAAAAATGCTGGAAAAAAAAAATTAGAATGACAAGAAATGTATCAGCATTTGAAAATAAATTGCTATCATTGACTAAAGATTTCAGATAACTGCAGCAACCATAAATGAAAAAGACAGAGATTAAATCTATCAGTGAGAAGCAAAATCATATAGAAGAAGCAAAATGGATCTTGCTGAAGCATTATTGATTTCCCCAGAATAGAGAGCATAACAAATTAACCAAAAAAAAAAAAAAAAATTTAGAAATATAATATGAGCAACATTTTCTAAAATAAAGAACTAACCTGCAGTATGAAATAGCATTTTTAGTTCTAGAAAAATTCCATATACATTTGTTAATTGATTTGTTAATCAAATATTAATTCTAATTGATTTGTTAAATCTGTAGAAAGAGAATATTTTGGGCATCCATAGAGAGAAAGAAAATCTTACAAAAGAAAGAGTCAAAACACACTGCCCCTGAGACACTTCTCAGCAACATTCAATGCCTGATGCATTAAAATAATCACTACTGAACCCTGAAATGAAGAGTGATCCAATTACCATATCTGACAAGTTACAGTTCAACTATAAGGCAACTATTTTTCTTGTTACTAGTAGTAATTCCCTGGTTAGAGAAAAATCCACCAAAAAAACCCTAGAAACAATTTAAATATTAAAACATTAATAATTAACAAGAAAGAAAACAACTACTGTGTCCAAAAGACTTAGGTAGAATTAGAAAGAATGCAATAATGCCATTTGCCATAACACTGATGGACCTGGAGATTATCATGCTAAGTGAAGTAACTCAGACAAAGACAAATATATGACATTATTTATATGCAGAATCTTTAAAAAATGATACAAATGAGCAAACAGAAAGAGACTCACAGAGTTAGAGAATGAAATTATTGTTACTGGGGAAGAGCAGGGAGATTGGTGGGGAGGAGGGATAGATTGGAGATTGGAACTTATATGTACACACTGCTAATTTAAAAGAGATAACCAACAAGGACCTACTGCATAGCACAGCGAACTCTGTTTAATATCCTATAATAATCTAAATGAGAAAAGAATTTGGACAGAATAGATACATGTATACGTAAAACTGACTCGTTTTGCTGAAACTAGCACAGTGCTGTTAATCAACTATACTTCAATACAAAAAAAAAATTTAGGCTATTGAATATAGTGAGCTGTTGATTTGATAATGCACAGTAGTATACAAATGCTGTCAGCTTAGATTCTACAAAACTGAAGCATAGCTAGCAAAAATACAAGTTTTTCACAGAGGGAAGTCAACATGACTTTCTGTAATTGAAATTGATCAGTTCAGCTCAGTCGCTCATTTGTGTCTGACTATTTGTGACCCCATGTACTGCAGCATGCCAGGCTTCCCTATCTATCACCAACTCTGGGAGCTTACTCAAATTCATGTCCATTGAGCCAGCAATACCACCCAACCTTCTCATCCTCTGTCAGCCCCTTCTCCTCCTGCCCTCAATCTTTTCCAGCATCAGGGTCTTTACTAGTGAGTCAGTTCTTCCCATCAGGTCACCAAAGTATTGGAGTTTCAGCCTCAGCATCAGTCCTTCCAATGAATATTCAGGACTGATTTCCTTTAGGATGGACTGGTTGGATCTACTTGCAGTCCAAGGGACGCTCAAGAGTCTTCTCCAACACCCCAGTTCAAAAGCATCAATTCTTGGGCACTCAGCCTTCTTTATAGTCCAACTCTCACATCCATACATGACTACTGGAAAAACCATAGCTTTGTCTAGATGGACCTCTGTTGGCAAAGTAATGTCTCTGGTTTTTAATATGCTATCTAGGTTGGTCAAAGTGTTCCTTCCAAGGAGCAAGCATCTTTTAATTTCATGTATTCAGTCACCATCTGCAGGGATTTTGGAGCCCAGGAAAATAAAGTCTCACATAGTTTCCATTGTTTCCCCATCTATTTGCCATGAAGTGATGGGACCAGTTGCCATGATCTTAGTTGTCTGAATGTTGAGCTTTAAGCCAAATTTTTCACTCTCCTCTTTCACTTTCATCAAGAGGCTCTTTAGTTCTCCATTTTCTGCCACAAGGATGGTATCATCTGCATATCTGAAGCTATTGATATTTCTCCCAGCAATCTTGATTCCATCTGTCTTGTGCTTCATCCAGCCTGGGATTTTGCATAAGGTATTCTGCATATAAGTTAAATAAGCAGGGTGAAAATATACAGCTGTGTTGTACTCCTTTCCTGATTTGGAACCAGTCTGTTGTTCCATGCCCAGTTCTAAGTGTTGCTTCTTGACCTGCATATAGATTTCTCAGGAGGCAGGTCAGGTGGTCTGGTATTCCCATCACTTGAAGAAATTTCCTCAGTTTGTTGTGATCCACGCAGTCAAAGGCTTTGGCATAGTCAATAAAGCAAAATAGATATTTTCTGGAACTCTTACTTTTTTAATGATTCTTTGATGTTGGGAATTTGATCTTTGCTTCCTCTGCCTTTTCTAAATCCAACTTGAACATCTGGAAGTTCATGGTTCATGTACTATTGAAGCCTGGTTTGGAGTATTTTGAGCATTACTTTGCTGGCATATGAGATGAATGAGCATGTGAATACATAGAAGAGCTATACAGAAAAGATATTCATGACCCAGATAATCACAATGGTGTGACTCACCCAGAGCCAGATGTCCTGGAATGGGAAGTCAAGTAAGACTTAGGAAACATCACTTCAAACAAAGCTAGTGGAGGTGATGGAATTCCAGTTGAGCTACTTCAAATCCTAAAAGATGATGCTGTGCAAGTGCTGCATTCAATATGCCAGCAAATTTGGAAAACTCAGCAGTGGCCACAGGACTGGAAAAAGTCAGTTTTCTTTCCAATCCCAAAGAAAGGCAGTGCCAAAGAATGTTCAACCTACAGCACAATTGGACTCATCTCACATGCTAGCATGATAATTGAAATTGATAGTTAAAAACTAATGACCTCAACTGCTTAATACAAAATCCATTTTCTTAATTTTATAAGGTTCTTTTAAGAAACACATCATTTGATGAAGAAATATTTAAATATTGGCAGTTTCTTCAATTTTTATTCATATTTTGTAAAAATGTATCTAGTACTTCTTTCTGTTTAAAAAAAAGTATAAAACTATATCTTCTCTCTCTAGGCATGAAGAAAATGATGACTGGAATGATGCCATTTTAGGTGCAGGAATTCTGAATTGCTTACATTATTTATAAAGATTAGTTTTATTAGTAATAGTTTTATTTCTTTATACAAAAATATTTTAAAAATTGGCTTCAAACTGTAGCTCTAAATTATAAATTTTGGTACCATTGGATTGTTGCTGTTTGGTTGCTATATTGTGTTTGATTCTTTGCAATGCCATGGTCTGTAGCATGCCAGGCTCCTCTGTCCTTGGGATTTTCTAGACAAGAATACCGAAGTGGGTTGATATTTCCTTCTTTAGGAGATCTTCCCCACCCAGGGACTGAACTCATGTTTCCTGCATTGTCAGGCAGATTCTTTACTACTGAGACATTGATTACTTACATATCTTTGTATAACTCTGATAAAATAATCAAAAAAGGAGTTTGTCTAAAATCAATATCTAGGAATTTAGTGATAAAATTATTACTATTAATAATCATATTATTGATATTGATTGTATCATTATTATCATGTAGGCCTATGCCAATTACTATGCAGGTAATATCTCATATTAGGTAGTATTACCTACCCTTCTGAGTCAGTGGTCTCCAATAAGTTTCCTTCTGCCCCATGTGGCCTGCATCAGTGGGATGAGACCTAGTTCAGTATAGAAGCAAAGGAAACAGATTCATTTTGCTGTACATCTGAAGCTAATGCAACATTATAAATCTACTATACTCCAATAAATTTTTTTTAAAAAAGGAAGAAACTAAAGAAAGCTTTGTTCTTTCTTCAAAGAACGGAGAAGTACAAGTTCCAAATTCTTGCTCTACAATCTACAAGTTCCTGCTCTTTGAAAGGCAGTCCGTGGCTGGGCCTCTTCCCAGGGAACTCCTTTGAGGGGAAGGTGCAGAGTTTTGGAGCATGAGGGGCTGCGCTGCGCATGCTCCTGATCTCGGGGCCTGGTTCCCACGCAGAGTCTCAGCACAGAAGTTAGTCCACCGCCATCTTGAAATGCTGGCACAGCTGTTTCTCGGTGAGCAGCATCAGATGTAAGTCCTCTGCATGCGGCCCCTTATGCGCAAGTGAAACTAAATGAAGCATAAAGGAAAAGAAATGAAAAGGTCAGGCTTTATTTCATTACCCAGATTCTATTTTTATTCTCCAGGACTTAATAATGGGCTTTGCCGGTGACATATCCCTCCTTGTCTTTTTTGAAGAGTCTGAGGGGCAACAAGTCCATATTCTGTAATAGTTTTCTGCTGGGTTTGGATGTCGTGATAATCCCCAGGGAGAGGAGCATAGCGTCTCCTCTGAGGCTGCCTTCAGATATGTTGATCATCAGCAGGGCTTAGCTCTAAATGGTTCTATCCCTGAGCAACCATCATTTGGAGTTTTACAGATCTAACATTTTGGAGATAAAGGGCGCCAGACAATCTAGGATGCATGGCACAAATATTAGCAAGAGAATAATGGTCCTAAGGAGCCCAGGAAAGATACAAATTGAGTGATGTTAGGGAGCCCCTGTTTTATTCACTGGCTCCGAAAGTGTTTGGCCAAATTAGGCTGACTGGTTTCTGCCAACCAAGTAACTTTTTCCTGTAGCCTATCCCCACTTTCTTCATTTGCGCCACTTATATCAATGTAAGAAAAGAGCATAATGTATGTGTTGGCCAGTACACAGGCCCCTCCCAGGCCCTTCTGTCTTCCTATATCTCCTGGAGTTACAGTACTCCAGATCCAGGTGCCAGGTGCAAGGCTTCTGTATGTGGTATTCTGTGAACACTAATAAAACAAAAAAGGTTAGACTTAATTACCCAGATTTTACTTTTATTTCGCAGAAATTGTTAACAGGTTGGTAACAGTAGCAAAACACCTTATAACTATTTTTGGATAAGAGTCCTTTTACCACACACAAAAATACCATTAAGTAAATAAAGAGGAAATAGTAGGAAGAGAAGAGAAAAGATTTGATAAATATTTGTTCCATGAATGAATGAAATGAACTTTCAACTATGTAGCACAAGTTTATTCTCCAAGATAGATTAGGTAGAAAATAAACAAATAGGAAAGAGAACTTATTGACTTGCTGCACAAGGCCTTTAGATATAAAGCAATTAACTATTGAAAGACATTGGTTCAAAATACAATTACATAGAGTTTGGACCAGTTGATCTCTGGAATTTCTTCTATATGGTATTTAATGGACTCTTCGTAAGTTTCACTAAGGGCACCTAGTCCTCATTTGTAATAACAAAACCATATCAACATATAAAGGGCTTCCCAGGTGGCTCAGATGGTAAAGTGTCTGCCCGCAATGTGGGAGACCTGGGTTCGATCCCTGGGTTGGGAAGATCCCCTGGAGAAAGAAATGGCAACCCACTCCAGTACTCTTGCCTGGAAAATTCTGTGATGGAGAAGCCTGGTAGGCTACAGTTCATGGGGCTGCAAAGAGTCGGACACTACTGAGTGACTTTACTTTCTTTCTTTCTTTCTTATCAACATATAAAGTATGTTGCTACATATACTCATATTTCCTACTAAGGAATGTGGGAGTAAATCATGAGTTTCAACCTTTTAGTTTCTCCTATAAAAATATTCTCATTATCCTGTAAGGCATGGTCAAGATGCTGATTTTACAGAATTTTTTTTTTTTTTGAAACAAATTCAGGATGAGCATCCACAGGCAGGGATACTAGCAGATTTATTCAACATGGCACATACTGGATTCCTGGCCACAGGGTCCACATGCAAGGGAAACCCAATAAAAGCCACAAGTCTTCCTTGTTACCTTCAGTATAATCTAAGAGCTACTGATGAACAGAGCAGTGTCAATGACGTAATAGCCCTGCCTAAGGTCCACATGCTGCTTCTGCAGAACACTGGACTCAGAAGCCCAGGACTGCAGCTTATTCAGAGGAAAACTTACATAGTGAGCTAATTGGTTGCATGATGGGAAAAAAAAGAGCTGCCTTTTTAAAAGTATAATATATTACAGTGTTCGACAAAACAGATATTCTGAAAACAGGTTTCAAAAATGATAGAGTTCGCTGCTTAATGCTGTTTATAAGGATTCTCAGAGAAACGTTTTTCTCAAGTGGCACATTTTCTCTGAAAGTTCAAAATGAGTTATACAATATGCTAGGATATAATAGTATTTAAGTATGCGTATGTTAAATTACATGTAATGAAATGGCTCATAAACTTAATGGAAGGGACAGTACATATTAAAATGCTGATAATATAGTTTTCCTAAGAAAAATTTATCACAGATGGAAATGGGCAAGAAGGTGGATGACATGTGTTTTCACACAGGAATGTGGATTCATTCAAAGTTTAGGGAAATGTATTGATACTTTTCAATTCACTATATGCTGTTGATTAAAGGTCTCAGATTTAGTGAAGTTAAATGTTAGCTTTCTTATTTTTGCCCTGTAGAAATGCAAATCATTTCAATTTGATGGAAGGGATAGCTCAAAGTTTGTATTTTATTGCCTTTTTGGGTATTAATCAGTTTTAAAATTAATAAAAAAAATCTAACCTAGCATTTTTTAATGTTGCTTATAAATAACTAGTTTCTCAAATGTTAATGTTTTCCTCATGAACAATACTTGTTGAGCACAATATTTATTTGTATTAATTTGCTGTTTGTATGAGTTTCACAGTTTTGCCTTTGGAAAATTATACTTTAAGTGCCCTAAATTCATATATCAAATCAGTAATAGCTTCTTAGTATTCTACTCCTTAAGCAGATTTCTGTAATACCAAATCTGGTACTTTATTTATATTGTTGCTTCCTTCAAATCCTTTTGTCTATAGGATATAGCTTAAACTGTTTCAGAAATAATTCTAGTACACAAAATTTAACTTCTGCCCATCTTTCCAGGATTCTCTCTTGCTCTGCTGCTGCTACTGCTGCTAAGTCACTTCAGTCGTGTCCGGCTCTGTACAACCCCATAGACGGCCTCCTACCAGATTCCTCTGTCCCTGGGATTCTCCAGGCAAGAACACTGGAGTGGGTTGCCATTTCTCTTGCTCTCTTTACCCTCAAATTCTACACCCCAGCATTATTGATTTGTTAATAGTTACTCTAAACATGCCTAGATGTTTCATGGAGTCATTATGCTTTAGCTATTATTTCATCTGGGAGTGCCTTTCTTCTAAACATCTGACCCACCCTTTGTCATCTTTCAGAAAATATAAAATATAATTTTTTAATGTAAAATGATTCTGGACTAATCACCTCAAAATGCCCCAAGTAAAACTAGTTTTCTTCCATAGTTCCCTGATTCTAACTTAATAGCTCTCTCAGCACACCTGCAATTCTTTAATGCACTAACCTATTTACATATCTTTTTCCATTTGCTGAACTCTATACTTCTTAAGGGGGCTTCCCAGGTGGTGCTAGTGGTAAACAAACGGCCTACCATTGCAGAGATATAAGAGACAAGGGTTTGATCTCTGGGTCAGGAAGATCCCCTGGAAGAGGGCATGGGACCCCACTCCAGTTTTCTTGCCTGGAGAGTCCCATGGGCAAGTAGCCTGGTGGGCTGCAGTCCATAGGGTCGCCAAGAGTCGGTTACGACTGACGTGACTTAGCACAAGCACATACTTCTTAAGGGTGGTTGTATGTCTTATATGGCTTTGTATTCTCACAGTTCTGATGCATAACTCTCTGGTACAGAGGAGGCATCTGATTCACATTTATTGAAAACTGAAACAATCATAGAGGATATGAAATGGGGAGACATTCATGTGGCTTAACATCATAATGTGAAACTGGAAAGGATTTTAGAAATCAGTTAGGTTTGACACCCTCAGTGAGTAATCCACCTAAATTCTACATTTTAAACACTAAGGATGGAAGGTATAAATGTTTCTATTTACTCACTCAATGATCCCCAATCCTCATTTTATATAAAGAAATTAAGGCCTAAAAATAAAGCAAATTGTTCATGGTCATATAAAAATTCAGTGACAGAATGGGGGTTAGCTCTTTTATCTTAAATCCAAAACAAGTATTCTTAAAACCAGTACCCAGGGCATGAAGTATTTTTTCAAAAGGTCCTCTTGTTGAATTTAATTCTGATGAATTAGCTTTGCCTTTAGAGAACTGCATTTATAGACAGGCCTGAGCATGGGTAGAAGATTATCCCTTATACCACATTGCGTTTTCAGTATCCCCGAAGACTGCCTGACCTTTTAATTTCAGTTTCTTAACTCTCTGGGATGAGTGTATCACGATCAGAGTATCATCAGGAGTCATTTTAGTTTTCTTTGGAGACAAAGTAACATTACAGAGATCAGCTTTTGCTAATAACTTGACCTTTCAATTCAGTGAGACACACTGGTAGCATGTGAGAGTTCTTTAAGAAAGGGGAAAAAATGAAAAAGGAAATATCAAGAGGTTTATGTTTTTCTGTTAAGACTTCTGACCAATTTACTGCCATGGTGTACAGTGAGAAAGACTAATAAACTCCATTTTTATTTTTGTATATAGAGTTACAAAGCATTTTCTGTTTATTTAGTTTAGGTGGGTCATGACCAAATTTAAAAAGAAAAATAAATTCTTACTAAAAGCAAACAGGCTTTTTAAATAGTGGTATAAAGGAAAACTGTTTGGAGTAGTCTTAGTAAGTATAATAGAAACAGAGTTGTTATTTATACAAATATGGTTCTGATGTTTATAGACTTTAAAGGACTTCATGATGAAATCAATTTAAACTAATAAATAATTATTTGCAGATATATCATCCTAACATTTAAATTATTTGTATGAATGCTAGAAAGACTGTTCCTTAGGGATAAAACATAGTATTAGTGGATAATAATTTTTTTTCCCTTTTAAGTAACTGAATAGAAGATACTATGTTTAGAAGAAATGAACACTTATATTTGCTAACAGGATGTACAATCATCTGCCAGTTTTACAGTACAAAATATTTGTGATTCACTTTCCCTCTTTGCTCTCTTCTTCCTTTAACCCAACCTCTTTGCTATGCTCCTTGTTCTTTGCTCAAGAATTGTGTGTGTTGCTGCTAATGTGTTTCCAGAATAAATGAAAGAAGAAGGGGATCAAGAAAGTTATTATTTTAGCTGAGAAAATAATGAACTATTTCATGGTTGCAAACATATTCATCTGTAAGCTGTAGACTTTATTCTGTTGGTAACATAATAACTAAAATCTAGTTATACACCACTGAGAATATAGGATTCTGTACTGTAATGTACATGGATTTACAAACAAGACTATTTTTAAAGCTGTATTGACTTCATTGATTTTCATAAGGGTATGTAATGGGGTTTTTATTGCAACTTACAGTTAAACAGTTGAAATACCTTAGGGCATGTTTTTCTTACTGTAATGACAGAAGCAAAAGGTGGAATCTGGCACCACTAACCTTAAAACTATTGAATTTCATTGGTTTGTGCTTTAAACATTTAGTATTTAATATGTCTGTGTGGTTATAGTATTTATTTACTAACATATAGGACACAAATAGAACATATTTTTTATATTTCAAAGTTAATGTCCTTATATCAATAAGTTCTGTATTTCAAGATTTATTTTAAAATAATTTTTTAGGTGAGCTAGAAGTAAATAACTCATATGTGACCCCTCAAAGCCGGACCTCTAACAACAATCTGACACCAATAACTATGCTACTGAAGTTTTCCTCTGAAATATGGCCAGCTGTAATTCTTTACCGGACTAACATACACACACATGTGTTCACAAATGCACACACACACACACACACTCTGATAGCAAAATTCCAGCAAATGTTGACTGTTGTTCCACCAGTCTTGTTTTCTGTGTCTATTGGGCCTTAAAAAGAATGATCACTTTATTAGGAAGCTTCTACAATTTCAAGAAAGCCCTAGTTGTTGAAATATATTTGTCTTCACACTCACTCAGGACCGACCCTACATGGTTAAATATCTTAACTTTGATGGAGCTTCAGGTTGAGACATCATGAGGGTTTCTAGGAAATAATGAAGCTGGTGAATCTGCCTGAACTTGATGTGGAGAAAACGTAATTCATTTTATTTAAATAGGGACTAGATATTTACAAATTCTCAGCTAATAAGTCCCATATTGATTTCAGTCAGAATTCTAGGATGAATTATTAGAGAGGTACTTTTAAACCTTTTTACCTTAATTGTTTCTGCTCAAAGCTATGACTTGACTCTCTGTAAGACAGAGCAGGGAAAAAGCAACAACAAAATCTGTCAACTCATAGATTTAGATTCTAGACTTACAACTGTATGACTATGGGAAGATTATTTGACCTTCTACCTGAGTGACTTTTGGCAAGTTGTGTTATCTCTCTGTCTCATTTTCCTTGTCTATAGGATGGAAATACCAATGATATCTTCCTCGTAGAGTTTCTGTAAGATTTAAATCAGTTCATATATGTAAAACACTTAAAAATTGTCTGTGTACAGAATTAACGTTTACTATTTTTATTATTGAAGGCAGAATTATGGTACCCCAAAGGTGTTCATATTCTAATGCCTGGAACCTGGGATTATGTTTCTTTACATGGCCACAGAGACTTGGCAGATGATTAAGGTTGCAAATCTTGAGTTGAGGTGATTATCCTGGACTCTGGTGATGGTCCCAATCTAGTTACATGCACTATTAAAGCAAAAGAGATGGGCACAAGAATGGGACAGAAATGAGATAAAAGGAGTGATTTGAAGTGTGAGAAGTACTTGATCCACAGTTGCTCTCTTTGAAGATATAGCAGATAGATAAGTGATGCATGTAACCTGTGAAAGCCAGGACCTCTAACAACAATCTCACACCTATAACACCAGTCTGGCACTCTAACAGCAAGGGTCTCAATACTCTAAGGAACTGAATCTGCCAGTGATCTGAATGAGCAAGGAAACAGAGCTCTCCTAAAATCTCCATTCCTCATAGGACCTTGATTTTAGCTAGTGAGATCTGTCTTAGACTTACATTTACAGAACTGTAAGATAATAATTTTGTGGTTTTAAAACACAAAGTTTGTGGAAATTTATTTCCATTAACTTTTAAGTTCTGTCATTAATATTTGAATAAATAATCGCTGCTTATTGAGAGTCGTGGTACTTCCAGAAAGACAACTGACATATAAATATTTACTATCAGAACCTGTGTTTCCTAATAAGGCTCTAATCTGTGCGAGGATAGAAAGATATTTGTGATTAGTTGTGTGGGATTTATGCTGGTCTTTCACATAAGGTGAAGAGTAAAGTGTTGCATTACTAGAAATCTCTTAATAGAGATTTCCTCTAGACTTTTAATATAATTTCTACCAACATTGCAGTCTGATAATCTTTTCTTTATATAGGGAGAAATTAGAAACTGTAGAAAATGACAGGTTAAAGAATACACAATGAAAACATCTCTAGAAGATAAAGTTGGACTACTGCTTATAAACAGAGCAGTGCTAGCTTAGAGTACACTATCACGTGTATTGTTCGATCACTTTAGAAAGAATGGAAACTGGTTTCCATATCGTTCACATGTCAGTTATGAGCACATCAAGTTTTTTTCCAGGAAATCTTTCTGAACTGACTGTTTTGAGTATCTATAAAAGTATCTTTTATAATTTTTATCTGAAAATCAAAAAGTTGAAAGAAGAACAAAATCCATACACTTCAAAGCACAATGTATCAAACTATAGAAGTGGGTAGTAGCCACATATTAAATATCAAAACATATCATGGTCAGAGAATACTGAAGTAATTCCCAGATTAATCATGCATAAAACTATGATAATTTATAGAAGTAGATTTCAACATCATGTATATTTACTTGATAATCTTTTATATAAAGGACAATTGCACTAAAATTACCAAGGTGCATTATGCTGGCATGTACAAACATTTATCTTATGTATAGGAGTATGAAATAGGAAAATATATATATTATGTGAAGTATATCATGTAACACTGTAATTACTTTTCTGTATAAAGTTTTAGTTTTCTTCATCAAATTCTAAGTAAAATTACTTATAATTTTTTTATTTTTTTAAAATTTAAATTTATTTATTTTAATTAGAGGCTGATTACTTTAAAATATTGTATTGGTTTTGCCATACATCAACATTAAACAATTAGCCATTTTAATTCTACATTTTCAGTCATAAAGAATATCAAAGAACAATTGAATAAAAATTTTAAAGCATTGAAATTATCTGTATTTACATATTTTATCCAAGCTTAATTTCTTTTTTTTTCTTTCTTTATAAGCAGAAGTATAATTAATATGCAATACGATGCTATGTTAGTTCCAGGAGCACAACGGAATTATTTGATGTTTCTATGTATTACAGAACGTTCACCACCATAAGTTTAGTTAACACTGGTCACCAAAGTTAACATGTTATTATTGACTGTATTCTTTATGGAGTCTATTTCATTATGTAACTCATTTATTTTATAACTCTTAAGTTTATACCTCTTAATCACCCTGACCTATTCCACTCAGTCTTACACCCCACTTCCCACTGAAAAACAATCACATGTTTTCTTGTATTTTTCAGTCTGTTGTATTGGGCTTCCCTGGTGGCTCAGTGGGTAAAGCGTCTGCCTACAATGCGGGAGACCCGGGTTCGATCTCTGGGTCGGGAAGATCCCTTGGTGAAGGAAATGGTACCCCACTCCAGTACTCTTGCCTGAAAAATCCCATGGACTGAGAAACCTGGTAGGCTACAGTCCATGGGGTTGCAAAGAGTCGGACACGACTGAGCGACTTTCCTTCCTTCCCTTTGTATTGTTTATTCATTTCTTTTGGTTTTTAGATTACACATATAAGTGAAATTATATGGAATTTGTCTTTTTCTTCCTGACTTCTTCATTTAGCATAATACCTAGGTCCATCCATGTTGTCCGAAATGGAAAGATTTCATTCTTTTTATGGCTCAATAATATTCATGTATATATGTATACATATACACACCACATCTTATCCATTCAACTGCCAATGGACACTTCTGTTACTTCCAGATCTTGGCTATTGTAAACAATACTGCAATGAATATAGGAATGTAGATATATTTTCTTTAAAAATATTTATTTATTTGGTTGCATGGATGTCTTAGTTGTGGCACGAGGGCTTAATTGCCCAGGAGCATGTGGAATTCCTCCTGGACCAGGGATCAAACCTGTATACCTTGCATTGCAAAATAGATTCCCTACCACTGGGCCACCAGAGAAGTCCAGGAATGCTGATGTATTTTCAAAGTAGAGTTTTGGTTTTATTCAGAAAAATACCCAGAAGCAGAAATTCTAGATTGTTGTATAATTCTATTTTTAAATTTTAGGAGAACTATATGTTTTCCTTAGTGACTATGCCAATTCACATTCCCACAAACAGTGCATAGGTTTCCCTTTTCTCCATATCTTCACCAACACTTGCTATTCATTGTCTTTTTGATAACAGCCATTCTGATAGAGGTGAAGTGATATCTCATTGTGATTTTATTTGCATTTTCTTGATGATTAGTGATGTTGAGTAATCTATTCATGTGCTGTTTGGTTTTATGTATTTTTGTTTTGGAAAAATTTCTATTCAGGTCCTCTGCCCATTTATTAGTTTTGTTTGTTTGTTTGTTTTGTTTTGTTTTTGCTTTTATAATTGGCCAAATAAGCTTAGGTTTATTTCTGGGTACTCTATTGTGTTCCATTGACCAACATGTCTATTTTTGTACCAGGAACTTACTGTTTTTTATTTTTATAGCCTAGTTATTATACTTTGAAACCAGAAAGTGTGATGCTTCTTAGTTTTTTTTTTTTTTTCTCAAGATTCTTCTGGTTATCGAGGGTATTACTGTTTTCATACAAATTTTAAAATTCTTTGTTAGAGTTTTGTGAAAAACACCATTGGTATCTTGAGAGGGGTTGAACTGAATTTGGTAGATTGCCTTGACTCCAAGGTATTTTATGGCATTTAACAATATTTATTTTATCGTATATGAGCATGATTATCTTTCCATTTATTTGTATCATCTTCAATTTTTTTCATCAGTAGTTTATAGTATTCCAAGTATAGATCTTTTAGCTTCTTGGTTAGATTTATACCTAGATATTTTATTCTTTTTGATGCAATTATAAATGAAATTATTTTCTTAATTTTTCTTTCTTTAGTTTGTTGTCAGTTTATAGAAGCACAACAGATTTCTGTATATTAATTTTATATCTTGCAACTGTACTCAATTCATTGATGAGGTGCAATAGCTTTTTCATGGCATTTTTAGGATTTTCTATGTATAGTATATCATTTATAAGGTGATGATTTTTCTTCATTTCTGATTTAGATTAATTTGCTTCTTTTTCTTTTTGATTGATGGGGCTTGGACTTTCAATACTATGCTGACTAAAACATACTGACAATAGGAATCCTGGTCTTGTTCCTGATAACAGAGGACATGATTTCAGCTTTTTATCATTGGATATGCAGGGACAGGGGAGCCTGGTGGGCTGCTGTCTATGGGGTCGCACAGAGTTGGACACGACCGAAGCAACTTAGCAGCAGCAGCAGCATGCTGGTAGTTGGGACTTCCCCAGTGGCTCAGCCATGACGAATCTGCCTGCAGTGCAGGAGACACAAGAGATGTGGATTTGATCCCTGGGTCAGGAAGATCCTGTAGAGAAGGAAATGGAAGCCCACTCCAATACTCTTGCCTGAAAAATCCCGTGGACAGAGGAGCCTCACTGGCTATAGTCCTTAAGGTCTCAAAGAGTGGGACATGACTGAGCAACTGAGCACATACTTAAAGGTAATTATGGGTGTGTCATATGTGGCGTTTATTATGCTGAGGCATGTTCTTTCTATAGTCACTTTATTGAGCGTTTTTATCATAAATGGATGATAAATTTTATCCAAAGCTTTTCCTGATATATTGATATGATCATATAACTTTTATTCTTCAATTTTTAATGGAATGTATCATATTAATTGATTTGTGGATATTGAACTATCCTTGCTTCCCTGGAAATAAATCTCACTTGATAATGGTGTATGATCCCTTTAATTTATTATGGAATTAAGTTTGCTAATATTTTCTTGAGCATTTTTGAATCTATGTTCATCAGTGATATTGGCCTGTCATTTTTTTTGTGTGTGAAATGTTTGTCTGATTTTGGTATCAGGATGCTGTTGTCCTTAAGAATTCAGAAGTGATTCCTCATCTTCAATTTTTTGAAATAATTTGAGAAGGATAGGTGTGTACTTTAGACTTTTGGTAGAATTCACCTATGATGTCCTCTGGTTCTGGACTTTGTTGTTGGAAAAATTTGATTACTGATTCAATTTTATTACTACTAACTACGTCTGTTCATATTTTCTATTTCTTCCTGATTCAATTTTAGGATATTGTACATTTCTAGGAATTATCTGTTTCTTCTAGGTTGTCCACTAGCATATTATTTAGCCTTTATATGTTTGTGCCTTCTGTAGTTTGTTTTCTTGTAGTTAATTTTATAGTCATACAACATTGTGGTCAGAAAAGATGCTTGATGTGATTTTAATCATCTTAAATTTATTGAGACTTGTGACTTAGCATATGATCTATCCAATAGATAGATTTTTTATTTTGGGGGGCTCCAAAATCACTGCAGATGGTGATTGCAGCCATGAAATTAAAAGATGCTTACTCCTTGGAAGAAAAGTTATGACCAACCTAGATAGCATATTGAAAAGCAGAGACATTACTTTGCCGACTAAGGTCCGTCTAGTCAAGGCTATGGTTTTCCTGTGGTCATGTATGGATGTGAGAGTTGGACTATGAAGAAGGCTGAGCACCGAAGAATTGATGCTTTTGAACTGTGGTGTTGGAGAAGACTTTTGAGAGTCCCTTGGACTGCAAGGATTTCCAACCAGTCCATTCTGAAGGAGATCAGCCCTGGGATTTCTTTGGAAGGAATGATGCTAAAGCTGAAACTCCAGTACTTTGGCCACGTCATGCGGAGAGTTGACTTATTGGAAAAGACTCTGATGCTGGGAGGGATTGGGGGCAAGAGGAGAAGGGGACGACAGAGGATGAGATGGCTGGATGGCATCACTGACTCGATGGACGTGAGTCTGAGTGAACTCCAGGAGTTGGTGGTGGACAGGGAGGCCTGGTGTGCTGCGATTCATGGGGTCGCAAAGAGTCAGACATGACTGAGCGAAGGAACTGAACTGAACTATCCAATAGAATGCTCCATGTACATCTAAGAAGAATATATTCTACTGCTTTTTTATGGAATGTTCTAGATGTATCTAGTAAGTGCACCTTGTCTAATATGTTTCTAAGGCCAGCATTTTCTTACTGTTTTTCTCTCTGGATGATCTGTCCATTGATATAAATGGAGTGATTTTCTACATTATCTTATTATCAATTTCTTCCTTTATTATTATTTGCTGTATCTATTTCATTGCTTCTACATAAGAAACATGTATATATTTTATTGTTTGATATTCTTGTTGAATTGGTCTTCTTGTATGATCACTTCATCACACAAAGAAGTGATGCCCTTCTTTGTCTTTTTTATGGTTTTTCTTTTAAAGACTATTTGGTCTGAGGTAAATATTGTCACCCCAGCTTCCATTTCATTTCTATTTTCATAAACACTTTTTTCCATTCCCTTACTTTCAGTCTGTATATATCTTTTAAGTTTGAAATAAGTCCCTTGCAGTTGGCATATATGTGGGTCTTGCTTCCTTTTATTCGTTTAGCCACTTTATGTCCTTTGATTGACCCATTTATTCCATTTACATTTAAAGTAATTCTCGATGTGTATATACTTATTGCCATTTTGTTAACTGTTTTTGAAATTCTTTTGTGTTTCTCTGCTTCTATTGTTCTCTTTGTGATTTGATGACTATCCTTAGTGTTAATGTTTCGATTCCTTTCCCTTTTGTGTATGTGTGTACCTATTTGAGATTTTTGGCTGGTGGTTATCATGAGATTTATATATAAAACAACTACTACAAAAAATACATGTATACATATATGCATGCATAAATAAGATTATTTTAAGTTGATGATCTCTTGAGTTTAAATATATTCTATCTACTCTGCATTTTCACTCCCCCACCCACCACATTTGATATTTTTGACATATTTAAATCAGTTGTGTCTGTTTCCTTTTACTACATACTATAGATATGGATGATTTTACTACTGTTATCTGGAGACTTCCTACTATCTTTACAAATGGTTGATCTACTGTCTTTACTGTACATTTGCCTTTACCAATGAGGTTTTTTCTTTTCTTTTGTAATATTCATATTTCTAATTGTGGCCTTTTTTCCTTAGAGTAGTCCTTTTAACATTTCTTATAAAGTTATTTTATTGGAGCTGAACTCTTTCAGTAGACAGGTAACTTTAGCATCTTAAAATGCTAAAGAATAAAGCTCTTTATCTCTCCTTCAGATCTAAATATCTTGGCTGGATAAAGTATTCTTGATTGTAGGTGTTTTTCCTCATCATTTTGAATATATGATGCCACTCCACTTTGGTCTGCAAAGTTTCTGCTGAAAAATCAGCTGACAGTCAGTTTTAAGGGGATTCCCTTGAACATAACTAGTTTTTTTTTTATATATATAGCTTTTAAGATTCTCTTTTTATTTTTAATTATTCCATTTTATTTATAATATGTCTAAGTTTAGACTTTATTGGGTTCATTTTGTTTGGAAATCTGTGTGCTTCTTGGACTTGGATGCCTGTTTCCTGTTCTGGATTAGGGAAGTTTTTAGCTATTATTTCTTCAAGTAAGTTCTCTGTTCCATTTTATCTCTTCTTCTGAGACCTCTATAGGAGAAGTTTTGATATGCTCAATGTTTTTCAAGAAGTTTGTTAAAACTATCTTCATTTTAAAGAAATCAGTATGGTTTAATGAAGATAGAAGGTTTTTTTTTTTTTTTTTCCTCTCCTATGAATAACATAAAGCCAGCTTTCCAAGTTGGCTTGTTTCTCTGTTCTGTGTAGTCATTCTGGAACTCAGATTTTTCTTTTTTCTCCACGAGCCCTAAGACATTGTCTATACCTGTGTAGTTAAAGCTGAGTTGCAAGAAGTAAGGGAAAAGAAAATGTGATGGAAGATGGTCTCATGACTACTGTCTTCTGAGGCCCTGAGCTCTAGGAAGTTCTTTGTCCATTATCCTCCATGGCCACAACACACTTCCTGTTTGTACATATCCTCATTTTGTTTTTAGTTGCATTTTCTTTTTTAATGTTCAGGTTGGTGATTTCCAATATTCTGTCTTCCAGTGTGCTGATTCATTCCTCTGTATCATCTAATCAACTGTTGATTCCCTCTAGAATATTTTTAAGTTTAGTTTATTACATTCTTCATCCATGATTCTTCTTTATATTTTCTCTTTGTTAAACTTATCGCTGTGTTCATCTATTCTTTGAGTTTGTTGAGATCATTATGATCATTACCTTGGACTTTTTAGAGGGTAAATTTCTTATCTCTGCTTAGTTCTTCTTCTGGGGTTTTCTCTTGTTCCTTCATATTCCTCTGTCATATTTGGGTCATATTCCTCTGTCACCTAATTTTTCCTAATTCTTTATTTTTATTTCTTTATGTTAGATAGGTCAGTTAGTTTCCTCAGCCTTTCATAAGTGGTCTAATATAGGATATGTTATATAAGGCCCAGCAGCACCTTCTCCTCTGATCATCAGAGCTATATGCCAGGGCCAGGTCTCAGGAAACTTGACTGCAGGTTTGGTGCTGGTCAGCTAGTGTGAAGGGTTGGTTCCCAGGGCCCCAGAGTGCTAGGACTGGTGCTGACTGTCTGGTGGGCAGGCAAGTACTACACTAATAGTCTAGAGGGAGGGCTCAGAAATGGTGATTGCTAGCACCAGTGTCCTTGTAGTAGAACAAATTCCATTAAAAAAAAAAAAAAGGCTGCTGTTGGCATCTATGTTTCCACCAGTCTTCCAAGATCAGCAACTGTGTCTGATTTAGGCTTCTTTCAAATAGCTGCTTCTGTGCTGGGTCATGGAGTGTGTGAAATTTTGTGTAAACCCATTAAGAGTGGAGTCTCTATTTCTTATAACCCTCTGTCTCTCCTATATGCAAGCCGTGCTGCTGCTGCTGCTAAGTTGCCTCAGTCATGTCCGACTCTGTGCGACCCCATAGATGGCAGCCCACCAGGCTCCCTGGTCCCTGGGATTCTCCAGGCAAGAATACTGGAGTGGGTTGCCATTTCCTTCTCCAGTGCATGAAAGTGAAAAGTGAAAGTGAAGTTGCTCACTCCTGTCTGATTCCTAGCGACCCCATGGACTGCAGCCTACCAGGCTCCTCTGTCCATGGAATTTTCTAGGCAAGAGTACTGGAGTTGGTTGCCATTGCCTTCTCTGATATGTAAGCCGTACTGATCTTCAAAACAAAATATCCTTGGAGCTTGTCTTCCTCATACAGCCCCTAGACTGGGGAGCTAAATCTTGGCCTCAGACCCCTTGTTCCCTGGGATGAACCTCTGCAACTGTGATTATTTTCCAGTTTGTGGGTTGCCTACCCCCACTTTTGTGTCTGAATTATACTGTGTATGTCATTTTTGGGCTTCCCTGGTAACTCAGCTGGTAAAGAATCTGCCTGCAATGTGGGAGACCTGCATTTGATCCCTGGGTTGGGAAGACCCCCTAAAGAAGGGAAAAGCTACCCACTCCAGTATTCTAGCCTGGAGAACTCCATGGACTGTATAATCCATGGGGTCACAAAGAGTCGGACATGACTGAGTGATTTTCACTTCTTCCATGTCCCTTTTACTTGACTTCTTATAGATTATTATTTATATCTTCAGATTTGGAAGCTCTTTTCTGCTAGTCTTTGGTTCATTATCATCAATACTTTCTCTGTAAACTTTTGGTGTGCCTGTCGGAGGAGGTGCACTCAGGATCTTCCTACTCTGCCATTTTGTCCCCAGCCTGGTTAAGCTTACTTTCTAAATTCAAGACTCTCCATGCAAACATTTTAATAATGTTTTAAACTATTTTAAGGATGAATAGAAACTATTATGTTATAGACATTTACCATAGAGAGTAATTGATTAAAGATTTTTTTTTAAATACCACTTTTTTTTTTGAGAGAGAGAGAGGCATGATAAACAAATCACCTTTCTCCATATATACCTAAAATCTATGTATTCATTCTAAGTTTAAAACACATAAATGTTTCAATTAGAACACAAGTTCACAAATTAGCTACATTAAAAATGGTTCCAATATGTTTTTTGTGTCCATGTCTTTTCTGTTTTTGCTTTTGTTCTGTTTTACTTTATTTTGTAGAAACTGCTTTGAATATTGCTTCTTTTTCAGATACATCAAAAGTAACACTGAAATGCTTTTCCCTGAAGACCTGTAGTCTTTTGTGCTAATGATATTAAACACAAGCAGGTCTTCACAGGCAAGTCATTCACTACTTACGCATATACAGTTCTATTTTTTAGAGAGTCCCTAAATCTTGATTCTCTCATCTGAGAAGTCAATACCATTATGTTACTATATTGAAAGAAAAAGAAAGACTATATCTGAAATAAAAGCTATTCATTTACAAAGTTGAATCAGATTTATGAGAATAGATGAATTTTTCTTATTAAGATTGTGCTTTGTCTATAAGCTGAAATGAGTCTTAATTTCTCTTGGTGATGGTTTATCACTAAGTCATGTATGACTCTTGCGACTCTGTGTACTGTAGCCTGCCAGGCTCCTCCATCCATGGGATTCTCCAGACAAGAATACTGGAGTGGGTTGCCATTTCCTTTTCCATAATTTCTCTTATACTATAACAAAATAATAAAATATAAGAATAATCCTAACCTAAAGCTCAATAAAAATAAATTTTATATCATCAAAGTTCAGTAGTTTAAGTCCAGCATCCTTATTTTTCAAGTCCCTCTCACTAAAATTCTATACATAGCCAACACATCTTTCAGGATGTATAAAATTCCTGCTTTACTGCATTTATTCCTGAACTTCAGTGTTATGTGTTTTCTTTCAATTTAAATGATTCTAATCCAAAGTTAAGTATGTGTTTGGACATTTTGATTGAAAACTTTGCACAAAGGATTCTCATTTTTATCATTAACTTTTTTCATTATATTTCCCTAGAGTCATTAAATATATCATGAATGTTTTCTAAATAATATACTCCTCTTTCACGTCATGAAGTCATCAATATTTTACTCAATTTAATTATTTTTCCATTCTAGTAAAAGTCATGACTCAATGTTTATAGATACACTCATGAAAATTTAGCATTTACAAGCTAGTATTGTTTGGTAGACTTTTGACAGCTGTTTTTCATTTGTTGATTCCATTATTTTCTCACAAATATTCAAGTTGAAAACAAAATTGAAACAAAAATTATTAATAACTGTTTCACCAAAATGATCTCAATTATCCTACATATTCAAGTTACATCTATAAGTGTCATCACCAAATGTAGCTGTTTCCATACCCTTAAATATGACATCATGTGAATGAAATCATGGAGTCCAAATGCAACTTCTCTACTCTATTATTATCTATAAGGCTTACTTTTTATAGTAAAATTTATGAATTCAGAGCATTGTGGGATTTTAGTTTTCATGTGTTATTTATAGTTTAAAAAAATACCTACCATTTGCAACATACACCTGCTACATTTACATGTCATTCTACATATAATTGTTTCTCAAACTTATAAGTGGAAATTATCCAATTTTCCTTTGTGTTTTAATTTAATAATACATATCAATATACATGACCAAAGTGGAATAAATCATCAAAAAAGAAGAGACTGCAAATAGGAAATTAGGGAAGGAAAAAAGGGAGGCAGGAACAAAGGAAGAATGGACTAACTTCATACCAGACCATATGGAACTTACATTCTATTTCAAAAACTATATTTGTAAGAAGGATAAAATATAACTTTGGGTGAAATTTTAGTGCAAACTATTAAATAAAAAGTGGAAAATCTAGGGTAGGATGAGTTAGAGTAAACAGGTGTTTTGAACTGTACTTTTAATAATCATCTCATGTCACATTATTTTAAAGTTTAACCAAACTTATTTTCAAGGGTTTAGCATCATCCTGAAATTAGAATAAGTTAAAAGTTCAGTTCAGTTTAGTTCAATCACTCAGTCATGTCCAACTCTGTGACCCCATGAACCACAGCACACCAGGCCTCCATGTCCAACATCAACTCCTGGAGTCCACGCAAACCCATGTCCATCGAATCGGTGATGGCATCCAACCATCTCATCCTCTGTCATCCCCTTCTCCTCCTGCCCTCAATCTTTCCCAGCACCAGGGTCTTTTCAAATGAATCAGCTCTTCACATCAGGTGGCCAAAGTATTGGAGTTTCAGCTTCAACATCAGTCCTTCCAATGAACACCCAAGACTGATTTCCGTTAGGATGGACTGGTTGGATCTCCTTGCAGCCCAAGGGACTCTCAAGAGTCTACTCCAACACCAAAGTTCAAAAGTATCAATTCTTCAGTGCTCAGCTTTCTTTATAGTTCAACTCACATCCATACATGAACCCTGGAAAAACCATAGCCTTGACTAGACAGACCTTTGTTGGCAAAGTAATGTCTCTGCTTTTTAATATGCTGTCTAGGTTTGTCATAGCTTTCCTTCCAAGGAATAAGCATCTTTTAATTTCATGGCTGCAGTCACCATCTGCAGTGATTATGGAGCCCAGAAAAATAAAGTCTGACACTATTTCCTCTGTTTCCTCATCTATTTGCCAAGAAGTGATGGGACCAGATACCATGATCTTTGTTTTCTGAATGTTGAGATTTAAGCCAACTTTTTCACTCTCTTCTTTCACTTTCATCAAGAGGCTTTTTAGGTCTTCTTCACTTTCTGCCATAAGGGTGGTGTCATCTGCATATCTGAGGTTATTGATATTTCTCCCGGCAATCTTGATTCCAGCTTATGCTTCCTCCAGCTCAGCATTTCTCATGATATACTCTGAATATAAGTTAAATAAGCAGAGTGACAATATACAGCCTTGACATACTCCTTTTCCTATTTGAAACCAGTCTGTTGTTTCATGTCCAGTTCTAACTGTTGCTTCCTGACCTGCATACAGATTTCTCAAGAAGCAGGTCAGGTGTCTGGTATTCCCATCACTTTCAGAATTTTCCACAGTTTCTTGTGATCCACACAGTCAAAGGCTTTGGCATAGTCAAAAAGCAGAAATAGATGTTTTTCTGGAACTCTTTTGCTTTTTCTATGATCCAGTGGATGTTGGCAATTTGATCTCTGGTTCCTCTGCTTTTTCTAAAATAAGCTTGAACATCTGGAAGTTCACTGTTCATGTACTGCTGAAGCCTGGCTTGGAGAATTTTGAGTATTACTTTACTAGCGTGTGAAATGAGTGCACTTGTGTGGTACTTTGAGCATTCTTTGGTATTGCCTTTCTTCGGGATTGGAATGAAAACTGACCTTTCCCAGTCCTGTGGCCACTGCTGAGTTCTCCAAATTTGCTGGCATATTGCGTGCAGCACTTTCACAGCATCATCTTTCAGGATTTGAAATAGCTCAACTGGAATTCCATCACCTCCACTAGCTTTGTTCATAGTGATGCTTTCTAAGGCCCATTTGACTTCACATTCCAGGACTTCTGGCTCTAGGTGAGTGATCACACCATTGTGATTACCTAGGTCATGAAGATCTTTTTTGCACAGTTCTTCTGTGTATTCTTGCCACCTCTTAATATCTTCTGCTTCTGTTAGGTCCCTATCATTTCTGTCCTTTATTGAGCCCATCTTTGCATGAAATGTTCCCTTGGTATCTCTAATTTTCTTGAAGAGATCTCTAGTCCTCCCATTCTATTGTTTTCCTCTATTCTTTGCATTGATCCCTGAGGAAGGCTTTCTTATCTCTTCTTGCCTTCTTTGGAACTCTGTATTCAAATGCTTATATCTTTCCTTTTGTCCTTTGCTTTTCGTTTCTCTTCTTTTCACAGCTATTTGTAAGGCCTTCTCAGACAGCCTTTTTGCTTTTTCACATTTATTTTTCTTGGGGATGGTCTGATTCCTGTCTCCTGTAGAATGTCACAATCCTCCATCCATAGTTCATTAGGCACTCTGTCTATCAGATCTAGTTCCTTATATCTATTTCTCACTTCCACTGTATAATCATAAGGGATTTGATTTAGGTCATACCTGAATGGTCTAGTGGTTTTCTCCACTTTCTTCAGTATAAGTCTGAATTTGGCAATATGGAGTTCATGATCCAAGCCACAGTCAGTTCCCCATCTTGTTTTTGCTGACTGTATAGAGCTTCTCCATTTTTGGCTGCAAAGAATATAATCGATCTGGTTTTGGTTCGACCATCTGGTGATGTTCCAGTATAGTCTTCTCTTGTGTTTTGGAAGAGGGTGTTTGCTATGACCAGTAGTAAATATTAATTATTTTCACTGCTACTATAGCTATTATTGTTAATATTGTAAGTTATTTTCATAAGAGTGAAGGAAGATTCATGAGGGAAATGGATAAGCAGTACAAGCAAAAGGATTACAGGATTGAGGGTTTGGTGTAGGAACTGTCTTGATTAAGTTTGAACAACAAGAAGATATAGGTTTGAAAGTCATAAGGTTAAACAGATTTTCTTAAAAGCCCCTTAGAACACTTTAAAAGAATTTCTTTTAATCTTTCATGTTAATAGATATTGGGGAAAAATACAAGCCCAGAAATTGTAAAAGAAGATAATAACAGTTTATAATTTTACCATTTTAATCACTGTAAATGTTTTGATTTAGTTTCTCCATAAGAAGATTTTCTCCATGCAATTGTTTAAAAATAGCTGGCGTTGTAGCTGATATAATAATGCACTCATATATGTGTGCCTTGCTTCTTTGCTTCTTTTTTAACACAATGCAAGCATTTTTCCCTTGTAGCTGCAAGCTATATACAGCAATCATTTAATGTATTCAAATCAGCATAATTCTCTCTCTCCTCACTCCCATCTTTCCTCCCACACACCAGCCATACCAATGCACTTGCATTTTCTGAAGATTTCAAGCTATAACTTACATGTCTGTAACTTTTCTTACACTATCCTATTAATCAAACTATTTCCCACTTCTTTCTTTGCACCCAGCTCACAATGTTATAAGAGTGAGCTTAAGCACAAACTCCTCTTTTAAGAATGACCTCATTACTCTTGTCAGATTATTAGGCATCAACAAAGGAAAGAACAGTCAATTTTGTTAAAGGGCTTTTTGGTTGAGTTATATATAGAGAATAAGAAATAAATAGAGGGGTGAAACAGTATTTTAGGTAGAGATATTCAATAGGATGATGAAAAAATGAGTCTGTATATCAGTTCAGTACAGCTCAGTTGCTCAGTCGTGTCTGACTCTTTGTGAACCCACCTACTGCAGCATTCCCTGTTGATCACCAAACTCCTGGAGTCTACTCAAACTCATACCATTTTGTCAGTGATGCCATCCTACCATCTCATCCTCTGTCGTCCCCTTCTCCCACCTTCATTTTTCCCAGGATCCAGGCCTTTTCCAATAAGTCAGTTCTTCCCATCAGGTGGCCAAAGTATTGGAGTTTCAGCTTTAGCATCAGTCCTTCCAATGAACATTCAGGACTGATTTCCTTTAGGATTGACTGGTTGGATCTCCTTGCTGTCCAAGGGACTCTCAGGAGTCTTCTTCAACACCATAGTTCAAAAGCATCAATTCTTCAGTGCTCAGCTCTCTTTATAGTCCAACTCTCACATCCATACCTGACTACTGGAAAAATCATAGCTTTGACTGGATGGACCACTGTTGGTGAAGTAATGTCTCTACTTTTTAATATGCTATCTAGGTTGGTCATAACTTTTCCAAGGAGCAAGTGTTTTTAATTTCATGGCTGCAGTCACCATCTGCAGTGATTTTGGAGCCCCCCCTGCCCCCAAATAAAGACTCTCACTGTTTCCATTGTTTCCTCATCTATTTGCCATGAAGTGACGGGACCAGATGCTATGATCTTAGTTTTCTGAATGTTGAGTTTTAAGGCAGCTTTTTCACTCTTCTTTTTCACTGCATCAAGAGGCTCTTTAGTTCTTCACTTTCTGCCATAAGGGTGGTATCATTTGCATATCTGAGGTGATTGATATTTCTCCCAGCAATCTTGATTTCAGCTTGTGCTTCATCTAGCCTGGCATTTCACATGAGGTACTCTGCATATACATTAAATAAGCAGGGTGGAAATACACAGCCTTGACGTACTCCTTTCCGTATTTGGAACCAGTCTGTTGTTCCATGTCTCTTTCTAACTGTTGCTTCTTGAACTGCATACAGATTTCTCAACAGACACCTCAGGTGGTATGGTATAACTATCTCTTTAAGAATTTTCCACAGTTTGTTGTGATCCACATAGTCAAAGGCTTTGGCATAGTCAACAAAGCAAAAGTAGATGTTTTATGGAACTCTCCTGCTTTTTCGACGATCCAGCAGATGTTGGCAATTTTACCTCTGGTTCCCTGCCTTTTCTAAATCAAACTTTATCATCTGGAAGTTCATGGTTCACATCCTGTTGAAGCCTGGCTTGGAGAATTTTGAGGATTACTTTGCTAGTGTGTGAGATGAGTACAAATTGCACAGTAGTCTGAGCATTCTTTGGCATTGCCTTTCTTTGAGATTGGAATGAAAACTGACCTTTTCCAGTCCTGTGGCCACTGCTGAGTTTTCCACATTTGCTGGCATATTGAGTGCAGCACTTTCACAGCATCATCTTTTAGGATTTGAAGTAGCTCAACTGGAATTCCATCACCTCCACTAGCTTTGTTCTTAGTGATCTTTGCTAAGGCCCACTTACCTTCACATTCCAGGATATCTGACTCCAGGTAAGTGATCTCATCATTGTGGCTATCTGGGTCATGAAGATCTTTTTTGTATAGTTCTCCTGTGTATTCTTGCCACCTCTTAATATCTTCTGCTTCTGTTAGATCCATACCATTTCTGTCCTTTATTGTGCTCACCTTTGCATGTACTATTCCCTTGGTGTCTCTAATTATTTGAAGAGATACCTAGTCTTTCATATTCTATTGATTTCCTCTATTTCTTTACATTGGTCACTAAGAAGTCTTTCTTATGTCTCCTTCCTATTCTTTGGAACTCTGCTTTCAAATGGGTATATCTCCTTTTCTCCTTTGCCTTTAGCTTCTCTTTTTTTCTCAGCTATGTGTAAGGCTTCATCAGACAACCATTTTGCCACTTTTGCATTTCTTTTTCTTGGGGATGGTCTTGATCACTGCCTTCTGTACAATGTCACGAGACTCCATCCATAGTGCTTCAGGCATCTGTCTATCAGATTTAATACCTTGAATCTATTTGTCACTTCCACTGTATAATAATCATAACAGATTTGATTTAGGTCATACCTGAATAATCTAGTGGTTTTCCATACTTTCTTCATTTTAAGTCTGAATTTGGCAATGAGAAGTTTATGATCTGAGCCACAGTCAGCTCCTGGTCTTCTTTTCTTTTACTGTGTTGAACTTCTCCATCTTTTGCTGCAAATAATATAAAAAATCTGATTTTAACATTAACCATCTAGTGATGTCCTTGTCTAGGATCTTCTCTTGTGTTTGGAAGAGGCTGTTTGCTATGACCAGTATGCCCTCTTGGTAAGACTCCATTAGCCTTTGACTTGCTTGATTTTGTACTCCATGGCCAAATTTTCCTTTTACTCCATGTAGCTCCTGACTTCCTACTTTTGTATTCCAGTCCCCTGTAATGAAGAGGACATCATTTTTGAATGTTATCACTACATAGAAGGAATTAAATACATATGTCAAAGAGACCATAATAGAAGAGTATGAAATATGTGAAGAGAAGAAAAAAAGAGAGGGTCAAGTTTAGAGTTTCCGGAAACCGCACCTTAGAGACAGGTTATCAAAAGAGTCAAAACCCAAAAAAGAGACCTAAGAGAAATGAAAAGGGAGTTAGTCTGCTAGAATATTGTAGTGTAATAAAAGTTGATTGAGTATGATTTCAGGAAGAAGAGGTCAATAAATACAAATATCTAAAATAGATCAATTAAAAGGAATTTAATAAGGTATTAATTTTATTTCCCTTTTTACTTTTGTAACAGTGAGGGATAGAGGTAGAAGATAGATTATAGTGGTCTGAAAAACAAGTATGTGTCTCCTGGAAGATTGATCATGTACTCTTATCTCCCTTTAACTCAAATTTCTCAAATACAAATAAAATAGTTTGGAAACTTACTATTTGGCAGATACTGTTGAAAGGGCATTCTGGTCTTATTGAATCAGCATGAAAGTGAAAATGTGAAACTCACTCAGTCATGTCTGACTCTTTGCCACCCCATGGACTATACAGTCCATGGAATTCTTCAGGCCAAAATACTAGAGTGGGCAGCTGTTCCCTTCTCCAGGGAACTTCCCAACCCAGGAATTGAACTGGGGTCTCCTTCATTGCAGGTGGATTCTTTACCAGTTGAACTACCAGGGAAGCCCATTCAATCAGCATAACAGCCATGATATATCAGTTATAAAGTGAGGTGTAACATCTAATTTACAGAGGCAGCAACCAATGGAGTCATAAATACATCAAATACCTTTTAAGAGAAACCCTGCAAAGAAGGAGTGACATTTTGAAAAACAATCAAAGTTACTTATCACTATAGACTAAGTGCACAGGTCTTGTACACATTTTTCTAGCTTTATGTCTAATGGTTTCATATTTGTGATGCTATTTTGTGTGTTATTGCTGCTTCCATTAAATTTCTTATCATTTGATTCTAATATATATATACACTAGATTAATTTTTATGTATTGATATTGCATCCTTATACATTGCTATAAGGCTGTATAAGGATTAAATGCACTTATTGAATTTAATAGCTTTTTTATAGATTCCATTGGGTTTTCTACATGTCACTGTGATTAAAGACTTCTTTCTTTACAAACTGTATTTTATTTATTTTTCTTGAAATAGTATAAGCTCTGATACAGTGTTGAATTGAAGTGGGGATAACAGATATCAGTATTTCTGATTATAGGAAAAAATCAAATACCATGTTAGTTATAAATTTCTCATGGATGCCCATATCCTATTTGAGAGAATTCCCCTTTTCTTCTCATTTTCTGTGAATTATTATCAGGAAAAGATACTGGATTTGGTCAAGTGCTTTTCCTGTCTCTTTTGGCTTTTAGCATCAAGAAACTCAGGCTTCAGTTTTAAATACCCCAGGATAGTTAAGATAGGAATTTCTTATGCTTTGAGCATAAGGTCTTTTGCTTTAGAAGTAGCAACAGTAGCAGTAGTGATACTAATTACTGCTCATGCATATGGGCTAAATAATGTATAAATACAAATTATCTCTGCTCAGGGACTGCCCATCTACCATATTGTCAGTCTTCTCACTCTGACTTTAAGAGGATATCACATATTTCTATCCATTCTTAGGACATACAGGAGAAAGTTCACTCTTCCATGTTGTATTTAGAATTTCTTCTTTAGTATAGATTACCTCTCTTCTTTCAATATGGAAACATTTTTAAAACTATTGAATAAACTGATGACAAAATAGTAGAATATATTTTTGCCAACTTATATAAAGTGGCAAAAATGCACAGATCTGCGTTAAAACATACTTAAACAATTTTGATTATAAAGCAGACTAAAGGAAAAAAAAAGAAACATTGCTGATTTAGAATCATAGCAAGGTTATAAAAGCTGTATTTCAAACTTTGAGGCCATGATGTTACTAATATCTCAGGTTTCGGATTTTGGAAATTCAAGATTGTTCACACATCATTTATTATTTATCACTTTTCACAGGGCTTGAAGTGGTAGGACTTAGCAGCAAAGAGAGGGGAAAAAAAAGTATTTTCACAAACCAAAATAAATAAAGGCAGATTGTTGTTCAGTCACTAAGTTGTGCCCAAGCAGCACACCGATTTCCTGTCCTTCACTATCTCCCCAATTGCTCAGATTCCTGTCCAATGAGTCGGTGATGCTATCTCACCATCTCATCCCCTGCCACTCTCTTCTTTTTGTCTTCAATCTTTCCCAGCATCAGGGTCTTTTCCAATGAGTCATCTCTTCATATCAGGTGGCCAGAGTATTGGAGTTTCAGCTTCAGCATCAGTCCCTCCAAAGGATATTCAGAGTTGGGTTCCTTTAGGATTCTCCAGTTTGATCTCCTTGCTGTCCAAGGGACTCTCAACAATCTTCTTCAGCACAGTTTGAAGATATCAGTTCTTCATCACTCAGCCTTCTTTATAGTCCAACTTGCACATCCATACATGACTACTGGAAAAACCATAGTTTTGACTATGCACACCTTTGTTGCCAAAGTGGTGTCTTTATTTTTTAATTCATTGTCTAGGTTTGTCATAGCTTTTCTTGCAAGGAGCAATTGTCTTTTAATTTCACGGTTGAAGCTATAGTCCACAGTGATTTTGGAACTCAAGAAAATAAAATCTGTCACTGCTTCCATTTTTTTACCCATCTATTTGCCATGAAGTGATGAAATCAGAGGCCATGATCTTAGTTTTTTGAATGCTGAATTTTAAGCTTTTCACTCTCCTTGCTCCAGATATAGCCTTAAAGTTCAGATACAGCCTTACACAATTTTCAGGTCAGGCTTTGACTCCAAATAAGATTGCTGCAATTCAAATGTATGTTTGTTTTAAAAAGATATATTTTTGGAGTTGTGGCTAACATTTTATAGTATAATGACATTTAATTTAATTTTTGACAATATTATCTTAAACTGATTTCTGATTATACTAGAGAATTTCACAATTATGTTTTGTCAGTTATCACAAATCACCCCAACAAACTTGCTCATTTTGACAAAAATTGTAGAAATTAATTTATTGTAATTTATCTAAAGTGGTGCTAGGCAACATAGCCACTTAAAAAACCTGATTCAGAAGGGAAATATTTATGTCAGTCCCATTTTAAGTCAAATACTTTTACTCATTTTTTTTGGAAAGTTTTTCAATATGAAAGCATTATAAATTCACCTTAAATCTAGGTTTCATATTTTATCATTGTTTCTTATTTTCTGAAACTAGATAACCAAAAAGTAGTAGCAATTAGGGTTTGCCTTTGGCTATTTTGTGTTTTTACAAGATATTCTTATATTCATTTTACATAAAGCTTAAACATTTGACTATGACTTTGATCTTCGAAGTATTTTTCACAAAAATCTAGTCAAACCATTTTTGAATTCTGCACAATGTGTTCTAAGACTTACACAGTTGTTATAGAATAGAAAAGACAATTTTGACTTTCAGTTTTTCTTCTGAATAAGAGAAAATGATACCTATTTGGTAATGGGTTCCCATTATTCTGCAGGCTATAGTGCAACTATCTAATTTCTGAGATAAAGAAAAGCTATCTGGTTCAACTGCATGCAGCAAGAAAACTTTCCTCAAACCTCTTGACTAAAAATGAAATTTTAGTTGTCTTTTTCTGTTAAGAATTAAAAGAAAGAAATGACTTGAAAAATAACAAACATTATAGTACAAAGTTGTAAATGAAAGGATAATGAGAAAGCAGTGAGAGGGGCAGAAAAGAAATACCATCAGCAACACATGTTTTGACCAAAATAGAAACATAACTGTAACCTGAATGGCTGTTTTAAGCAGGATGATAAACATATGGAGAATTGGCATTATGTGGGGTAAACCTTTATATGACAGTGTTTTATACAGAATTAATAGTTGGCCATTTAAAGACATATTTTACTTTTAATGACTAGTCTCAATAAATATCTGTAATTGAATACTTTTAAATCTTGGTTCTATTAGTTAAATTACTTATTTTTGTTAATAGAGTTTCTTTTCACTAATGTGATAACAGTTACAATTCCTTCCAATGAGACACTGGAACAAGATTATCATTTAATATTAAATATGACAGCTATAGCTTCCTAAACACTTATTACTAAATGAGATATACACAAAATATCTCACACAAAATATAGATAGAAAAAATAGCATTTTTCCCCACTCTTTCTTCCCTTAATGATTATAAAGCATAGTATAAATATACATGTAACTATTAGACAACTTAGAAAATATTCACTGTTTTACCAAAAGAAATCTTTCTTTGCTCAAAAAGGACAGTCAGAAGGAACTGTGTATGTTGACACATTGTCTTTAAAGTTTTCATAGACAAGGTTTAAAATGACATACATAATCTTTAAAAGTTTTCAAAGACAATGTTTAACACTTTTAGGACTGAGAGGTGACATTTCATGAAAAGAAGCTGACACATAGTGACAATTTTCATTCTTAAAAGAACTAAGTAAAAATTTTAACTTTTCATATATGCTGCTGCTGCTGCTAAGTCGCTTCAGTTGTGTCCATCTATGTGACCCCATAGACGGCAGCCCACCAGGCTCCTCTGTCCCTGAGATTCTCCAGGCAAGAATACTGGAATGGGTTGCCATTTCCTTCTCCATTTCATATATGAGGACATAGCAAATGCTATACATTCTCAAATTTGGTAAAAACTAAAATAGTTTAGATAAGTTAATGGTCATGTTTATTTATGTATATAATACAAAAGGTGAATATATCTAGAGTTGCTATTTATAAAAACAACAGATTATGATTTTAGTCATACACATTTTGTTTTTTCCCAATCAATTATACTCTGTAAATGCACATTTAATTTGCATCAGGGATAAGTCCATTTCATTGAATATATTCAGTTCAGTTCAGTTCAGTTCAGTCGCTCAGTCGTGTCCAACTCTTTGTGACCCCATGAACCACAGCACACCAGGCCTCCCTGTCCATCACCAACTCCTGGAGTCCACCCAAACACATGTCCATCGAATCGATGATGCCATCCAACCATCTCATCCTTTGTCATGCCCTTCTCCTCCTGTCCTCAATCTTTCCCAGCATCAAGGTCTTTTCAAATGAGTCAGTTCTTTGCATCAGGTGACCAAAAATTGGAATTTCAGCTTCAACATCAGTCCTTCCAATGAATAGTCAGAACTGTTTTCCTTCAGGATGGACTGGTTGGATCTGCTTGCAGTCCAAGGGACTCTCAAGAGTCTTCTCCAACACCATAGTTCAAAAGCATCAGTAGAACATGCTAACATATTTTATGGTCTAATGAGATGAAATTTTATTAGAACAATCAATTGGTTATTAATATAGATATCAAATTATGATGCAAGGGATAGACTGCTTTTTACCTATATTTCATATCATCAGATTATTTGTGTGTAATTTGAGAGGAGATATCTTCCAGTTTTCTTCAGAGTGGAAAGATATTCATTGTCACAATAAATGGATGTGTATCTTCATGAAAAATTGTTGAAATACAAGGAGGTACATATAACTCTACCTGCCTTTGAGGAGCTTAAGAGTAGTATGTGTTAAAAACAAGAAAAAAAAAAAGAAAAAAAATAATTAGAGCTTAGGTACCAATTTGGTTAATTCTGGATTATGGAAAAAGGAAGTTAGAGAATATGAATCAGAGAAAGTGACTCAATGAGCCTTTCAGGAAAGCTAAGATGGTAAAAATTTCAGATAGAAGGAAGCTAATCCAGGATGAGAAACAGCTGTGTTTCAGTTTTTTGGACAGTTCAGTTGAGTTTAATCACTTAATACTATCAGACTCTTTGTGACCCCAAGGACTGCAGAATGCCAGGCTTCATTCCATTCAGTTCAATTCAGTCACTCAGTCATGTCCGAGTCATTGTGACCCCATGAATTGCAGCACACCAGGCCTCCTTGTCCATCACCAACTCCCAGAGTTCACCCAAACTCATGTCCATCGTGTTGGTGAGGCCATCCAGCCATCTCATCCTCTGTTGTCCCCTTCTCCTCCTGCCCACAATCCCTCCCAGCATCAGAGTCTTTTCCGTGAGTCAACTCTTCTCATCAGGTGGCCAAAGTATTGGAGTTTAAGCTTTAGCATCATTCCTTCCAAAGAACACGCAGGACTGATCTTCTTTAGAGTGGACTAGTTGGATCTCCTTGCAGTCCAAGGGACTCTCAAGAGTCTTCTCCAAAACCACAGTTCAAAAGCATCAATTCTTCAGCACTCAGTTTCTTTCACAGTCCAACTCTCACATCCATACATGATCACTGGAAAAACCATAGCCTTGACTAGACAGACCTTTGTTGATAAAGTAATGTCTCTGCTTTTGACTGTGCTGTCTAGGTTGGTCATAACTTTCCTTCCAAGGAGTAAGCATCTTTTCCCTGGCCATCACCAAATTCCAGAGCTTGTTCAAACTCATGTCTATCAAGCCAGTGATGCTATCCAACTGTCTCAGCCTGTTGTATTCCTTTCCTCCTGCATTCAATCTTTCCTAGAATCAGGGTCTTTTCCAGTGAGTTGGTTCTTCACATCAGGTGGGCAAAGTATTGGAGTTTCAGCTTCAGCATCAGTTCTTCCAATGAATATTCAGGACTGATTTCCTTTAGGATTGACTGGTTGGATCTCCTTGCTGTCCAAGGGACTCTCAAGAGTTTTCTGCAACACCACGGTTCAAAAGCATCAATTCTTTGGCGCTCAGCTTTCTTTATAGTCCAGCTCTCACATCCATATATGACTACTGTAAAAACCAGAAGTTTGACAAGATGGACGTTTGTCAGAAAAGTAATGTCTCTGCTATTTAATATGCTGTCTAGGTTGGTCATAGCTTTTGTTCCAAGGAGCAAGCGTCTTTTAATTTCATGGCTGCAGTCACCATTTGCAGTGATTTTGGAGCCCCCCAAAATAGTCTTTCATTGTTTCTATTATTTACCCATCTATTTGCCATGATGTGATGGCACTGAATGCCATGATCTTAGCTTTTTGAATGATGACTTTTAAGTAAACATTTTCACTCTCCTCTTTCACTTTCATCAAGAGGCTCTTCAGTTCTTCTTCACTTTCTGTGATAAGGGTGGTGTCATCTGTGTATCTGAGGCCATTGATATTTCCCCCAGCAATCTTGATTCCAGCTTGTGCTTCATCCAGCCCGGCATTTCGTCTGATGTACTCTGAACTGAAATTAAATAAGCCGCGTAACAATATACAGCCTTGACATACTCCTTTCCCAATTTGGAACCAGTCTGTTGTTCCATGTCTGTTTCTAACTGTTGCTTCTTCACCTGCATACAGATTTCTCAGGAGGCAGGTGAGGTGATCTGGTATTCCCATCTCTTGAATAATTTCCCGCAGTTTGTTGTGATCCACATAGTCAAAGAATTTTGTGTAGTCAATAAAGCAGAAGTAAATGTTTTCTGGAACTTCTTGCTTTTTTGATGATCCAGCAGATGTTGGCAGTTTGATCTCTGGTTCCTCTGCCTTTCCTAAATCCTGCTTGAACATCTGGAAGTTCACAGCTCACGTACTGTTGAAACCTTGCTTGCAGAATTTTCTGCATTACTTTGCTAGTATGTGAGGTGAATGCAATTGTGTAGTAGTTTGAGCATTCTTTGGCATTGCCTTTCTTTGAGATTGGAATGAAGACTGACCTTTTCTAGTCTTGTGGCTACTGCTGAGTTTTCCAGATTTGCTGGCATATTGAGTGCAGCACTTTCACAGCATCATCTTTTAGGATTTGAAATAGCTCAGCTGGAATTCCATCACCTCCACTAACTTTGTTCATAGTGATGCTTCCTAAGGCCCACTTAACTTCACATTCCAGGATGTCTGACTCTAGGTTGGTGATCACACCATCATGGTTATCTGGGTCATGAAGATCTTTTTTGTACAGTTCTTCTGTGTATTCTTGTCACCTCTTCTTAATATCGTCTGCTTCTGATAGGTCTATACAATTTCTGTCCTTTATTGTGCCCATATTTGCATGAAAAGTTCCCTTGGTATCTGTAATTTTCTTGAAGAGATCTCTAGTCTTTCTCATTCTATTGATTTCCTCTATTTCTTTGTGTTGATCACTGAGGAAGGTTTTCTTATCTCTCCTTCCTATTCTTGGAACTCTGCATTTAGATAGGTATATCTTTCCTTTTCTCCTTTGCCTTTAGTTTCTCTTCTTTTCTCATCTATTTTTAAGGCCTCATCAGACAACCATTTTGTCTTTTTTGCATTTCTTTTTCTAGGGGATGGTCTTGATTCCTGTCTGCTGTACGATGTCACAAGGCTCTGTTCATAGTTCTTCAGGCATCTCTCTATCAGATTTAATCTCTTAAACTATTTGTCACTTCCACTGTATAAAGGATTTGATTTAGGTCATACCTGAATGGTCTAGGTGAATAATTTTAACGGAAGAATCATTTTCAGTTCACATTTTAAAAAAGATGTCCTCAGGCACTATGGAAGAATCAATCAGAAAGGACTATGACTGAAATTAGGGTTACAGGTTATGAGGCTGTTACAAAAATTGGGGGAAAAATGAAGAGTACTGGAACATGGGTATTGTCTGAAGAACTGGAGAGAAAGAGGTACACTTGAGAAATAGAAAGGAAGGAGGATAAATGGATGGCTTTAAAAGATTTAGTATGCCAGTGTAGAGAGAGGAATAATAAACTGTCTGTTCCATATTCCTGGTTTGGGAGACTAGGTGATAGGTGTTTCCATTCTCTGAGACACTGGTAGTGTAAATAAGAATAAATATGGAGAGAGAGTAAAAATCAGTTTAGCACTGGACATGTTAAATTTGGAGTTTCTGTGGGACTTCAAAATGCTGATGTCAATTCTGGAGGGATAAACTGCTTCCTAACAGATCCTTAACTTGAATTTATTCCTCAGAAGCAGTCTATTCTTTTCATCATTATCTGATGATAAACTATACTTGTGCAAATCTTTAATATGAAGAATTTCAGAGTTAGGCACTAGTTCCTTTGTTTTTGTATCAGTGAATGATTATATCTACACATACATTCTATAACAGAAAAGTACATTTTCTTATCCTGAATTTCCATACCTAAAGATGTGTATTTGCAAGTAATTTCAAAATCAGTCAAATTAATTTCAGACTATAGTGACTGAAATAGAAAGCTAGAACAAGAATTATTTTCATACATGATTTCCCCCAATGATTATCTGACATGGGTGAATTTAGGTGCAAAATATTTGAGGCCATTAACTTTATCTCTATCTCTATTTTGTGCTAAGATGAAGATATTCCACTCAAAGTAACATTTCAAGTGTGGAAGTTTATAAAATATGTACACTTAGAAAAGTGTGTCCTTGTCCCTTATTATCAATTTTCCCCATGTAGACCATGGTACTGGATTTAAAAATGCCACGTTTGAGATCACTTTCTAACACCGCACACAAAGATAAACTCAAAATGGATTAAAGATCTAAATGTAAGACCAGAAACTATAAAACTCCTAGAGGAGAACATAGGCAAAACACTCTCCGACATAAACCACAGCAGGATCCTCTATGATCCACCTCCCAGAATTCTGGAAATAAAAGCAAAAATAAACCAATTGGACCTAATTAAAATTAAAAGCTTCTGCACAACAAAGGAAAATATAAGCAAAGTGAAAAGACAGCCTTCCGAATGGGAGAAAATAATAGCAAATGAAGCAACTGACAAACAACTAATCTCAAAAATATACAAGCAACTCCTGCAGCTCAATTCCAGAAAAATAAACGACCCAATCAAAAAATGGGCCAAAGAACTAAATAGACATTTCTCCAAAGAAGACATATGGCTGGCTAACAAACACATGAAAAGATGCTCAACATCACTCATTATTAGAGAAATGCATATCAAAACCACAATGAGGTACCACTTCACACCAGTCAGAATATCTGCAATCCAAAAATCTGCAAGCAATAAATGCTGGAGAGGGTGTGGAGAGAAGGGAACCCTCCTACACTGTTGGTGGGAATGCAAACTAGTACAGCCACTATGGAGAACAGTGTGGAGATTCCTTAAAAAATTTCAAATAGAACTGCCTTTTGACCCAGCAATCCCACTGCTGGGCATACACACCGAGGAAACCAGAATTGAAAGAGACACATGTACCCCCAATGTTCATCACAGCACTGTTTATAATAGCCAGGACATGGAAACAAGCTAGATGTCCATCAGCAGATGAATGGATAAGAAAGCTGTGGTACATATACACAATGGAGTATTACTCAGCCGTTAAAAAGAATACATTTGAATCAGTTCTGATGAGATGGATGAAACTGGAGCCGATTATACAGAGTGAAGTAAGCCAGAAAGAAAAACACCAATACAGTATACTAACACATATATATGGAATTTAGAAAGATGGCAATGATGACCCTGTATGCAGGACAGCAAAAAAGACACAGATGTGTATAGCGGACTTTTGGACTCAGAGAGAGAGGGAGAGGGTGAGATGATTTGGGAGAATGGCATTGAAACATGTATAATATCATGTAAGAATCGAATCGCCAGTCTATGTCCAATGCAGGATACGGCATGCTTGGGGCTGGTACGCGGGGATGACCAGAGAGATGTTGTGGGGAGGAGGGTGGGAGGGGGGTTCATGTTTGGGAGCACATGTACACCCGTGGTGGATTCATGTCAATGTATGGCAAAACCAATACAGAATTGTAAAGTAAAATTAAAAAAAAAAAAGCCACATTTGAGAGAAAGTCCTCAAATAATTTTGATGGCTTGCATCTCTCTATTGATGGCAACTTCATAAACAATATAGAATTAGTTACAGGACAATTTAAATTTCTACACATGCTGGTTGGTCTGATTTCCACTTTTGTGTAATATAAAAGAGATATCTTTATATGATGTTTCGTAGAGCTCCTTTAAACCTTATTAAATCTTTCCATCAACTGGAGGGAGAAACCCACTGAGATCATTTCCTTTCACCATCTCTTTCTGTATCTCTCTTCTCTCAAATTTGAAAGCACCAATATTCTGCAGAAAGCAGATGTGAATTGAATGGGGCTTTTTTAAAGCTCATATAATAAATAAGAAGGAAGCTGTCATCAATGTGCAATGCTCAATCACTTAAAAATATATATTAAGCCCTACCACTTGTCAAACATTGTGTTAAACTCCATTGTAGACAATAGTGACAAAACCAATCATGATTCTTGCTTTATAGAAGCTAAGACTCAACATAGTGGAGAATGTAGCTTTAATTTTTTTTTAAATGGCAATCATAAATGCATAAATTTGAGACCTGTCAGGGTTAGGTTGTAATGTCAAGCAAGAGATCTTTTATCTTAGAGAAATCTTGAGTATGGGAAAAGCCAAAATTCCCCAAAACTCTTGTTGCTGTAGCTGTTTGGAAATACATCATTTGTTTTTAAAGAAATTGTCTAGATCAAAGTAGTTGAAAGAGAATAAAATAGAATCAGTTTATATAAAAATAATATTTTTATATTTTGTGCCATTAGTGTTTTGTTTAATTTTTATCATCTGAAGGAATTTTATTAACTTTCTGGACTAAGAGACAATCATATATTGTATATGTATTTTAATATTTCTACCCATTTTCCAGATCTCAAATTTATCATTCACTTCCATTTAATTATGCTTTCTGTATGTATTGCTAGCATTAATGAATGTTAAAATTTTATCTCTGACAAAAATTATACTGTTGAATACAATTTTATAATTGGTAGAAATTTTGACATATTAAAAAGCTGAATAAAGGTAAAATAATTTTTTTAAAGTATATTCTCCAAGGATAAATTTAAATAAACATCCTAAACCAAAAATCTTAAAAAAGGATAAAATTTTCCTGAAAACACTGAACAAATTATAATACTGCTTGGTTTTACATAAAAATTAGACAAAGCCATAAAAATTTAATAGAAACACTAGAAAGTTATTTAAAACTTTAAAGACTGATTGGTAGGACTTCTGATCCCTGGTTGCACATATAACCATCATGGAAGTCATCATTCTGTCCTAACAACAAATAAAAAGTTTGAATTCACTAAGAAAGTCTACAACTTTTTGTGGATACATCAGACAGGAGGATATAAGGCATTGAAGGATAATTAAGGAATATTATATAACAACTCTATTCCAAAATTTTTATAACCTCAAATGAATTGATCAGTTCCTTGAGGAACACAACCTGTCAGAACTCTCATGAGAAATGGAAATTTGAATAAGCTTATATCTCTTTTAAGAAACTGAATCAGTACTTATTAACCCTCCAAAACAGAGAGCACATTCCCAGATAGGTTCACCCCTGAATTCTATCAAACATTTAAGGAAGAAATTGCACCACTTCTCTATAATATCTTTCAGAGGATAGGAACAGTGAGAATACTTCATAACTATCTTATGAAGCTAGCCTTACCTTATTGAGGCTTCCCTGGTGGCTCAGATGGTAAAGTGTCTGCCTGCGATATGGGAGACCTGGGTTTGATCCCTGGGTCAGGAAGATCCTCTGGAGAAGGAAATGGCAACCCACTCCAATACCCTTGCCTGGAAAGTCCCATGGATGGAGGAGCCTGGTATGCTACAGTCCATAGGGTCACAAAGTTTTGGACACAACTGAGTGACTTCACTTTCCTTTCCTTTACCTTATTACCCAAACCAAAGGCATTGTAAGAAAACAAAACTACAGACTAATAACTCTCATTGAATACAAATGCAAAATTCCTCAGCAAACTATTAGCAATTTAAATCCAGCCTATATAGAAAAAAAAATTATATTCCATGACCAAGTGGTTTTTATTCCAGGTATGCAAGCCTAGTTCAGCAAACATTCAACAATCAATCAATACAATCTAATACACAGATAGGCTTACAAAAAATTACATGAACATACCGTGATGAAAGTGAAAGAGGAGAGTGAAAAAGCTGGCTTAAAGCTCAACATTCAAAAAACTAATATCATGGCATCCGGTGCCATCACTTCATGGCAGATAGATGGGGAAACAGTGGAAACAGTGGCTGACTTTGTCTTTCTGGGCTTCAAAATCACTGCAGATGGTGATTGCAGCCATGAAATTAAAAGATGCTTACTCCTTGGAAGAAAAGTTATGACCAACCTAGATAGCATATTAAAATGCAGAGACATTACTTTGCCAACAAAGGTCCATCTAGTCAATGCTTTGGTTTTTCTAGTAGTCATGTATGGATGTGAGAGTTGGACTATAAAGAAATATGAGTACCGAAGAATGGATGCTTTTGAACTGTGGTGTTGGAGAAGACTCTTGAGAGTCTCTTGAACTGCAAGGAGAGCCATCCAGTCCATCCTAAAGGAGATCAGTCCTGGGTGTTCATCGGAAGGACTGATGTTGAAACTGAAACTCCAATACTTTGGCTACCTGATGCAAAGAGCTGACTCATTGGAAAAGACCCTGATGCTGGTAAAGATTGAGGGAAGGAGGGCAAGGAGATGACAGTGGATGAGATGGCTGGATGGCATCACCGACTTGATGGATGTGAGTTTGGGTAAACTCCAGGAGTTGGTGATGGACAGGGAGACCTGGCGTGCTACAGTTCATGGGGTCACAAAGAGTCAAACAAGACTGAGTGACTGAACTGAACTGAACTGATCAACAGCTCTAGAAAAAGCATCTGTGGAATCCAGCACCCATTCATGATATAAACTGTAAGTAAACCAGGAGTAGAAGGAAACTCTCTCAACTTGATAAAAAAAGACATCACTAATATGATGCTTAATAATGAGCTTTCCTGCTGAGATCAGGTAAAAGGCAAAGATCTTCCCTCTCACTGCTCCATTTTAACATCACACTAGAAGTACTAGCTAATGCAGTAAAATAAAAGAGATAACATATATATCGGTTGAAAAAGAAGACATAAAACTGTCTTTGCTCACAGGTGACATGGTTTAATATGTATAAAATCTGAGAGAATTGACTAAAGTACTCCTATAACTAATAAGAAATAACTAATGAGAAATTATGGCAAAATTGCAGGACACAGGGTTAATATACAAAAGTTGATCACATTCCTTTATATTTGTAATAACCAAGCAGAATTTGAAATTAAAACCATGGTAACATTAACATTAACTCCCCCAAAATGAAACACTTAGTGCAAATCTAACAAAATATGTTTAATATCTATATAGGAAAACTACAAAGCTCTATATTTAGAGTTATTATTTCCTTTGTCAGCACCCTTTAGTTAACAAATCAAGCAGCAACAATTTTCAGGTAGTTATGTTATTTTTCTTAGGATTTTAATATTATTTAGTTCCATATGCATTTAACCTACCTAGAAAAATTCTTCAATTTTTGTGGTGAATGTGTGACATCTCTTTTGTTTCTACTTCTAATTCACGTTTCTTTCTTAATTGTCTTTTCTGTTAGTCCTTTCTTTTAGCTTTCAGTTGATGGTGACTGGAGATAGGATTGGCAGAGGACAGGAAGAAAGCATATGCTCACATTGCTCTTGTCTCCTTGAAGACTCTTGGTTATGTCCTCATGGAGAATATTTTATCAAATTTGAAGAGCCAACAGAATGCAAAAGGCAAATCAGTGTGGTGTTAAGAATGTCAGTCTAAATTTGATTAAGTATTATATCTTTAGAAAGCCTTCTATAAAGTTTGCAGCTTAATTAAGTACACTTTATGTCTGCACACAATATTATGTATGAATATGTGTGTATTTGTATACTTATGTGCATATGTGTGTGTGTATATCTCTAGGTGAATAATATACTATATTGCATTAGAATTATCCCTTATTAGACAGCGAACACTCTGGAGGCAGGAACTATATATTGGTAATATTAAAATCCCCAAGACCTGATTTAATACCTGAATATAGAATAATTTCAATGTGTATTAGTTGAAATAAGTATTATTTCATAAAACTAGTCTTTTATACATATGAATATGGGTAAATATTTGTTATTGGTATGAAGTACTACCACTTATTCACTATTCTAGATTTATTTCCTATTTATATAACTGTCCATGTTTTTGCTTAATCATTTAATATGATTGTCATCAGTGACAGGACATAAATGTGAGATATATGGTGAATTTATCACCTTTTCAGTATACTTTGGGACTAGATTTTGATAATGTGCATTAGTGCACTATTATTTAATATTAGTATTTTTTTTTGAAATTTCTTATGTTTATATACTATTACTTAACTATAATCGTTTTGTATATCTGACATTTGTTTTATAGTGAGACATTAATGGTACTACCATTTATAAGTTTTTTGAGCAATCCCTAATATCAAAGACTGACTTGAATGTTGTTTTTAAAATACCTCATGTCGATGATTAATATGTAGTAATATATGTGAAATTAATTATCTAATTATGTTTCCAAATGCTGAAGTCAAGCTAAAATTGTAATGACACTAACTAGAAATGGCTTACTGGGTTATTTTAACATATTACTGAGAAGATCCAGAGAAATTTTTAATTGGTTTAGTAGCTTACAATGCAGTTTGAATTTAATCTGACACCCATAACAAAAATAAAATTGGATTTGCCCATTTTCTAATACAATACCAAAAGCAATCTTAAAAAGTACACGAAAAACACTGTGATACTGGTGACCAAGGATTCAGTGTCTACAAGAGTGTGCATAGAAGCAATCCCTGTACATCTGCTAAGTTGTCCTAAAATTAATGCAAAATGTGCAGCTAAAATGAATTAGAATGGAATAAGACATAACGTATAACTATAATAATGAAAGCCTATTCATAGTAGTAGTCAAATGGCCTTTCTTTGTTCAGGCGTTATAGTACACAGAGCTTCAGTGCCAAAGAAATAACTGAATTCCAATTGATGAAATCCATCCCTCCTCCCAACTTTATATGTTTTCTATTTGTGAGAATAGATACAGTTAGAGCAGCAATCTCAAATATTTTTTGACTAGCTGTTGTCTAGAGCAGCCTCTGCTAGTGAGCTGAGATGGAAAAAAAATTAGAATCTATAGGGAAAACCAAGCACATATAAAATATAGGTGATAGAGCTCAGGATTGGTAGAAATAGTGGTTCACTCAAATTAATAATGATAGAGAATTTTATTGTGACCCTAACAATCTCTTCCTAAGCTTTGGATAGGATTTGTTATAGGAATTAAACAATAAAAACAATACATGCTATTATTGAGTATCATGATACTTTATAGTCTTATATTAAATATCTACCCTATGAGGTGGCTCTTATTATTCCTATTTTACCCCTGCTGCTGCTGCTGCTGCTGCTAAGTCCCTTCAGTCATGTCCGACTCTGTGTGACCCCATAGATGGCTGCCCACCAGGCTCCCCTGTCCCTGAGCTTCTCCAGGCAAGAACACTGGAGTGGGTTGCCATTTCCTTCTCCAATGCAGGAAAGTAAAAAGTGAAAATGAAGTTGCTCAGTCGCGACCCTATAGACTGCAGCCCACCGGGCTGCTCCGTCCATGGGATTTTCCAAGCAAGAGTACTGGAGTGGGGTGCCATTGCCTTCTCCGATTTTACCCCTAGAAAACCCAAATAATTTGTACAGGAGGCACAGCTGAGAATTGTCAGAAGTGGAATATGAATTCAGAACTCACTGATTCTAAATCCCAAGCCTATTTTCATTAAACCATGCTGACTGCCAATATCACCTTAAACTCTGTTTTCTCTATTCAAACAATGTACTTTCATTTCGCAAATAACAACACAACCTTCAGGTAATAAAAAAAGAGACAAATAATGAAAGCTTAAGGATAAACAGGTCAACATCCTAGACATATCATTACAACACTGCTTTGATGACCTTTTTGTTCCTTGAGCACTAGGTAGCCCTAGGCAGAAAAGACTATGTATAGTATAAGCTTGGAATTGCGTTTGGCTGCAGGTGACAACAGAAATAACTGTAGCTTCAGCATGAGAGAGGTTTATTTGTCTCTCATACAGAAAAACTAGAAATATAGTCCAGAGCTATTTAACTGCTATGTGGTGATTCAATCACCTTTTCTCTCTTTTTCCATTTCATCATTCTTTGCATAAGTCTTCCACCTTTAGAATCACCTCCAGATGTGAAGGTGATAGAGTGAACTCTCCAAAAATGGCTGATTGAGTGAATTCTCTTCATCATAACCTGCATTTCAGAGAAGCAGCAGGAATAAGGGAGAGGGTGTGTGCTGGCTCTGTCTGCTTCTAAAAGAGCTTTCCCCTAATTTTACCTACCAACCTCCACTTATTTCTCATTAGTCATCTCTAGCTTCATGGAAGACTAGGAAATGTAGCTTCTTGGCTAGGAAAATTGTTACCTAGAATAATACTTGGGTTTTGTTACTAAAGAAAAGGGTATTGAGTAGCTGTCTGGTCCCCAAGCTCTAATGGAGCAAAACAATGAAGTACATTCGAAACGTGCATTACCCAAGCAATTTGAGTAGCTTGGCTCTCTTGTTAAGGTTAATTGGGAGTTTGTGGAATCCCCATTGGGAGAATTTCAAAGGGAAAACTGAGTGATCAGGTAATTTATGCAGCTCAAATCGGGTGAAAAATTCAGTTAAACTCATGATGTGCTCTGTGTCACAAAGCTGTCTGTCTGCTTGCATTTTCGCTCAGCCCATCAGAAGGAATTAACTTAATCAGCAGTACTAGATCAAACTGTATTATGTATGCAACTTTATATTCTAAGCCACTTTCCATCATTCTAGAAGCTATTGCCATGATAAATCATCAAAATCATGACTATATTTTCATGGTCATTTTTTTATTTTCATAATTCACATTCATAAATACATAATATATGACATTCACATGCCCTGATGGTATTCAGATGTTATACTTCCCAAGAAACATTTCAAATGATGCAATTTTTACATAGAGGAAAATTCTGAGAAGTCGAGTTTAATGTTGCTTCTATATTTTTCTTAGATCTAAAATCAATTAATTCCTTAGTAGGAAAAAATGGTTACAGGGAGGCAGTGTAGCACTGCAAAGTGAACATAGACTTTGGACTTAAATAAACCTCTTTCAATCCCATGTCAGACCATAATTCACTTGCTATTTGACTTTGCACTAGTTGTATAAAGTCCTTGAGTCTCATCTTTAATTGTAAAATTGTGATTCTGGTACATAGCTAGGCCTAAGAACCTCTGTAGTACAGCAGTGTACTTAAGAAATATCCATCTATTCTCTAATTATTGGTCTACCTACGTCAGCCTTCCTTGATTAACGTAAGATAAACCAAATTCCAAGAACAGGGTTCTTGGTTCCTCAAGTCACCTGCTCAGAGATGGAACATGAGTAGCAAATGTGTGGAACTGCATGGCTGAGCACATGCTATAGAATGGAGTCAGCACATTGAGTTTTTATAACTAATTCTTGTTGTCCTGAGGCGAACAGGCAGTCTGGACACAGTGCATTGTCGTTCAACTGAATTTGTCCTCAAGCCAGCCCTTTAAGTCCTAGAAAAGAGCAGGCTAAGAGGAAAAATAAAAACAAAGCCAAGCAAAAAACTATGCTGCTACATCTTGGAACACAGAAATGCCTGCTTTGGAATCTGTTGAAAATACTGTAACCCTATGGGAAGAAATGCACTTTCTCAGTTTCTGCTGTACACTCTGGTTGCATCCTTTACCTCTCAAACTCTGACTTGAATACTTGGAAGCTGAAGTGAAATATCTGTGATATTCACCATAAAAATGTATAACGGAGCAGAGCAGGTGGCTACCCCCTATAACAGAACAGTAGAGTACAGTGGATGTCCCACCATGCCCAGCTCAGCAGACACGGCTCCTGGACTGTTTGGGAGGTATTTTACTTCCTGATGTCTACGTGTGGATACATGGGGAATAGAGTACCTATAAGTGGTCTTGCTGCGATTCATGGGGTTGCAAAGAGTCGGACACGACTTAGCGACTGAACTGAACTGAACTGAACTGAACAGAAGTCGTCCTTACAGAGCCTCCCAGAAATATCAATACATACAGAGGACAGGCAATACAAAGTAAAGAATCCTAAAGTTAAGCAAATGGAGACATGAGTCAACAAAATTTGCTTATATGCTACAGTAACTAACTCATTTATGCTGAAGCTTGTCTTCTGAGTCTGACAGCCTGTTCTCTGTCTTATTCACTATGTATATTCTTGTTTGTTAGGGGGCAGAAGCTGAGTGGAGTAAAATCATGATTATTTGTACTCTATAACAGCAAGTGGAGTAAGGTTCCCTAAGGAGCAGCAGTGATGTATTGGGATCCAAGACTCGATACCACAGTGTAGAACAGATGAGATCCAGAGTGTGAGTCAGGAAACATGTGTAAAGAAAAGGCTGCCAAATCCAATGTGGTCAACCAATAAGCTAAGACAATCAGGAAATCAGCACTGAGTTCACAAATTCAAGAACCTGTGGACAAGAGAAACTGCACTTTGTGTTGAAAGCAGGAGGTTGCAAGACAGTCAGTGTGGTAAACGAATAAGGAAAATGAAGTAATCCGTTTAGGACAGCAGATAACGTACAGACATGGTGCTGCATTGTAGAGTTCCTCGGATCATAGTAGAACAAAGACTAAAGGCCTGACTGAATTTGTAAACACCATGTTAGCATGAGCCGTGAATCTATTCAGATACTCAGAATCTTGCTTCTTTTCAGCTGAGGACTCTATGTGACTACTGCTATCTCTTCAGGATGCTGCAGTTCTTTAACTTTGACCCCAGTCCCATTTACCCTAATAATTAATTGCCGTAGATTTCCTTATTTAATGATAACCATTTCTCACCTGTCTGATATTTACTTCTTACAGATGCTGCTTTGGTTTCTTTTGTGCACCTAAAAGCATCCTCATCTAACCCTTGCTGAAAGTCTCTGAAGAGAAACAAAGCTTGCCTGAGTCTTTTCCTAATATTAATACTATACTTTAGATTATGCTCTGTGCTTGTGTGTGTACAAAGTCACTTCAGTCATGTCCAACTCTTTGCAACCATATGGACTGTAACCCACCAGGCTCTTCTAACCATGGGATTCTTCAGACAAGAATACTGAGCCACCTAGGAAGCCCAGATTATGCTCTCCCTGCCAACCTGTTGTTCACAGATGCTGGATCTGCCTTTAAGTACCTATTCCTCTGTAGTAATCTATAGGTTCTATGCCCCACTTCTTCAGTTCAGTTCAGTCGTTCAGTCGTGTCTGACTCTTTGCAACCCCATGAATCGCAGCACACCAGGCCTCCCGGTCCATCAACTGGTCAACTAAGAGCCACTGTTGAGAGAACATTCTCATACAGATTGATTCTTACAGCCTGTTAGGATGATGTGAGACACCTGCAGATTAACTTACTAGCCCTGGACATGAAGCCTTAGCCATAACAGAAGCTTTGTTGCAAAGACGAAATATTATTTAAAATAAACTTTATGTCTTAGCTTAAAGGACTACAAACCAAAACTAAAATATAAGGTTGTGTTCATGTTAATTTCTTTGAGTTATGTCCAACTCTTTGCAACTTTGTGGACTGTAGCCTGCCAGGCTCTTCTGCCCATGGGATTCTCCAGGCAAGAATACTGGATTGGGTTGCAATGCCCTCCTCCAGGAGATCTTCCCAACCCAGGAATCGAAACTGCATCTCTTACGTCTCCTCCATTGGCGGGCAGGTTCTTTATCCCTAGTGCCACCTGGCAAGCCCAAAGGTAAGGTTACATGCCATCAAAAGGATCAGGACATAGAGTGCCACCTCAAGGTGACCATTTGGCTTGGTAAAGAGATGGGGAATCTACCATCTTACTAGGTTTCTGTGTACATAGCAGTGATTCAAACAGCTCTGTTGCTCAGCCATGTGGCAGAATCTTTTCTCCAACCTTTGTTTGGAGTTGAACAAATCTAGAACTTTACACCTCTTCTTAGGTGGTTTTCCCAAAATATAACTTGTATCTGCATCAGACACTCTTGGATTTTAAATTTGCATCCAAATCTACTCTTTTCTTGTTTTTCTAACAACCATCTCACCTCTGGAACTAGTTTCAAAATGTTTCAAGTAACATTCAACTTGAAAAGTTATTTATCTCTTTAAACATTTTTTAGGAGGACTTACAGTCACTTCTACTCAGATAGACTATATTTTCATCTGGGATTTTCTTTGGAACCCCCACTTCCTCTTTTGAGTTTCATATTAAGCACCAACAGATACGCAGATGACACCACCCTTATGGCAGAAAGTGAAGAGGAACTAAAAAGCCTCTTGATGAAAGTGAAAGAGGAGAGTGAAAAAGTTGGCTTAAAACTCAACATTCAGAAACTGAAGATCATGGCATCCGGTCCCATCACTTCATGGGAAAAAGATGGGGAAATTAAAAGACGCTTACTCCTTGGAAGAAAAGTTATGACCAACCTAGATAGCATATTCAAAAGCAGAGACATTACACTGCCGACTAAGGTCCGTCTAGTCAAGGCTATGGTTTTTCCTGTGGTCATGTATGGATGTGAGAGTTGGACTGTGAGGAAAGCTTAGCGCCAAAGAATTGATGCTTTTGAACTGAGGTGTTGGAGAAGACTCTTGAGAGTCCCTTGGACTGCAAAGAGATCCAACCAGTCCATTCTGAAGGATATCAGCCCTAGGATTTCTTTGTAGGGAATGATGCTGAAGCTGAAACTCCAGGTTTGGCCACCTCATGTGAAGAGTTGACTCATTGGAAAAGACTCTGATGCTGGGAGGGATTGGGGGCAGGAGGAGAAGGGGACGACAGAGGATGAGATGGCTGGATGGCATCACCGACTCGATGGAGGTGAGTCTGAGTGAACTCCGGGATTTGGTGATGGACAGGGAGGCCTGGCGTGCTGCGATTCACAGGGTCGCAAAGAGTCGGACACAACTGAGCAACTGAACTGAACTGAACTGAACTGAACTGATGTTCTATAGGAAAACTATTCTAATATCTCATTGCGTCAATGAAGAGGAACAGATGAGCTGGTTCAGGTAAACTCTTCCATCAGTAACTATGTGAGATCACCATGGTCCCAGATTTGGTCCTTAATATTTCAGGTTGAGAAAAATAATGGATTTATTATTTTATAGTTTCTCAGTCTGGGAGATAAGCTAATAGCAATGTAAATGACCAAAATGACATGTCATTAGGTCATTTAGTTCAAGAACTAGCGCTGTTCACCTGCAAAGAGTTCTTCCCTCTGCCACTCAGGAGGCAAAATGACAATTCTGAAGATAGCTTTAGAAGCTTGAAACAGGACAGGGGATGCTGGGTGAGTTCAAGTTATTTTTATCAAGTTATGGGACATCAATGACTTATCCTGATTTATATTAAAACTGTTCATGATGAAATAACATCCACTGGATCATGGAAAAAGCAAGCAAGTTCCAGAAAAACATCTATTTCTGCTTTATTGACTATGCCAAAGCCTTTGACTGTGTGGATCACAATAAACTGGAAAATTCTGAAAGAGATGGGAATACCAGACCACCTGACCTGCCTTTTGAGAAACCTGTATGCAGGGCAGGAAGCAACAGTTAGAACTGGACATGGAACAACAGACTTGTTTCAAATAGGGAAAGGAGTACGTCAAGGCTGTATATTGTCACACTGCTTATTTAACATATATGCAGAGTACATCATGAGAAACGCTGGACTGGAAGAAACACAAGCTGGAATCAAGATTGCTGGGAGAAATATCAATAATCAGATATGCAGATGACACCACCCTTATGGCAGAAAGTGAAGAGGAACTAAAAAGCCTCTTGATGAAAGTGAAAGAGGAGAGTGAAAAAGTTGGCTTAAAGCTCAACATTCAGAAAACTAAGATCATGGCATCCAGTCCCATCACTTCATGGGAAATGGGGAAACCGTTGAAACAGTGTCAGATTTTATTTGGGGCAGGGGCTCCAAAATCACTGCAGATGGTGACTGCAGCCATAAAATTAAAAGATGCTTACTCCTTGGAAGAAAAGTTATGACCAACCTAGGTAGCATATTCAAAACAAGAGGCATTACTTTGCCAACTAAGGTCCGTCTAAGAAGGCTGAGCACCGAAGAATTGATGCTTTTGAACTGAGGTGTTGGAGAAGACTCTTGAGAGTCCTTTGGACTGCAAGGAGATCCAACCAGTCCATTCTGAAGGAGATCAGCCCTGGGATTTCTTTGGGAGGAATGATGCTGAAGCTGAAGCTCCAATACTTTGGCCACCTGATGCGAAGAGTTGACTCATTGGAAAAGACTCTGATGCTGGGAGGGATTGGGGGCAGGAGGAGAAGGGGACGACAGAGGATGAGATGGCTGGATGGCATCACTGACTCGATGGACATGAGTCTTAGTGAACTCCGGGAGATGATGATGGACAGGGAGACCTGGCGTGCTGCAATTCATGGGGTCACAAACAGTCGGACACGACTGAGCAACTGAACTGAACTGAACTGATGATGAAATAAAGTTGGCCTTTTGGAATTGGACATTAAAATTGTCTGCTGAACAATAGGAAAACAATTTAATTTTCTATCATTTAAATTTCTCATTTTACCTTCAGTTTAAATTATATTGGAAATGTTTATGGAAGCACAATTCTTAACTCATATTTGAATATGGTAGAGTTTAGAAGGTGATTTCTATGTCTTCCTAGTTAAATCCAGGGAATATTTGGGCCCCCATACATTTATAAGCAGGGCTTCCCTCACAGCTCAGTCAGTAAAGAGTCTGCCTGCAATGCAGGAGACCCAAGTTTGACTACTGGGTTGGGAGGATCCCCTGGAGAAGGAAATGGCAACCCACTTCAATATTCCTGCCTGGAGAATCCCACAGACAGAGGAACCTGGCAGGCTTCAGTCCATGGGGTTGCAAGAGTCGGACATGACTTAGTGACTAAACCACCACCACATTCATAAGCATTCTCTTTGCATATGTGATTACTGTTCATTTTAGTTTCAGGACATTTGTCTGAAGTTGTCTCCAATTCCTGAAAATTAACATTATAATCCTTATCACATAGACTACATATTATACTTTCTAAAGAATGAGAAACTTTATGTGGTGGCCACTTTCAAGGTCATCTATCCAGTGCACATATATTTAGTTCTTATTTTAAAAAGTAGTTTGTCTTGAAGTTTAAAGTGTACTGGTCTTCCTTCTCAACAAGAAAATGCAGTGTCCTGGCAGATTTAGGGATGTCCTTGCCTCTGTGGCTTAACACATGGAAAACTCTGTATCTGAATATTTTAATCCAAGCTCTGGGTTGTTCTTTCAAAAGTACACAGGCTATGTACATAGTCTCAAGCTTTATTATTGGATAAATTAGAATTGATTTAAAATTCTCAGACAACAAAAATTTTAGACTAACAAACTTGATTAATAATAACCTGAGTTAGAGAAGGACCCACTATTGAACAAAATAGGACTTTGCAAAACGCTATGGGATAGTGTGTGCTCCAATGTATTGCAGAGACTTAAAAGCTATCTTATGTAAATGCATTTTTTAAAATGTAATTTATTTTTCCAAACCATGGTTGACTATTCAGATGTATTTTAAGCATATGAATTTTTTTTTTTTTTGGTTAGGTTACATCCATTGAGATAAAAATGTTGGCACCTTGTAAGTAAACAATTTAGATATGCCAGCTGCACTGATAGTTTATCATGAAGCAGAGATGTTTGGTACCTCTGCTGCAATTATTTTTTATGAGATTTGGAGAAAGATGAAGTAGGAAGTATTAGACATAAATTAAGTCTGAGCCTTTTCTGTAATCTTTTGCATTCTTACACAGTTTTGATGATTGGCCTTATTTTAATACCAACCACCCGGGGAAGTGTCATTCACATTTATCTTGACAAACAGAGTCCGAAGCCTTATTTCATTAGCCCCACCTGTCCTTAAGCACTAAATTGCTTTCCATTTACCAAATGCAGTTTGAATTAATTTATATGAGTTTTTTCTAAGGTGCTTTTTTACATTTGTGTGCATTATTTTGTAATCTTGGTTATATTCCTAAATCAGAGGAAGAAATAGATAATAGTGTTGGGAAATTCCCCTGGAGGAGAAAATGGCAACACACTCTATTATTCTTGCTGGGAAAATCTCATGGACAGGGGAGCCTAGTGGACTATATATAGTACATGAATGAGCACACACACACAAACAAACTCATAAATTTTATTGTTTGAGTTTTAATACCTAATTCTTATCAAGAGCAGAAGAGTTTGACATTTTGCCTTGCTTTTAAGCTTACAAGCTATCCTGCAACAGTTTCTTGGATGTTGAAGAAGACATGGGACAAAGGACTTTAACTCTGACAACACAGCAAGCAGCTCAAATGTCTGTTAACTTTAGTCTTCCTTGTCCCCAAATGCCACAACAACACATGAAAGGCCTCCTACTGGATGTCACACACACAGTAATTTTGCACTACAGCTGAGGAGGATTAAAATTAGGCTTTATACTTAGGCCCCATAAAATGATTTTTAAAGCAAACTTCTCCAAATTTTTCCTGGAGGCTCACATTAGCTTTGATGCACTTGGTTGTAAACATACCTGTATTCCCCTCTGGAAGGAGCTACTCTCTATATCTTCTAAAATTCTTATACAAACATCCTTGAAAAATAATCTGGAAAAAAAAAAAAAAGATGTTGATGCCTCTACTTGCAAGATTTGCAGAAAAACAAGAAACTCATGGAGAAATGCATCCCAACCATACCTTATAAAGATAGTAATTTTTCCCTTTTAATTTTTTAATTGCCAGATAATTATTTTACAATGCTGTGTTTGTTTCTTCTGTACAACAACATGAATAAACACACACATACACACACACACACATACACACACACACATATATCACCTTCCTCTTGAGCCTCCTCCTCACCACCCCCATCCCATCCTTCTAGTTCATCACAGAGCAGAACCCTGGGCTGAGCTCCCTGTGTTATATAGCAACTTCCCACTCTCTATAAATGCTTACATATATATACACATGGAAATGTATATATAGCTTCTCAGGTGGCACTAGTGGTAAAGAACCTGATTGCATTCAGGGCATTTAAGAGATATGGATTCAATCCCTGGGTCAGAAGATCCCCTGGAGAAGGAAATGATAACCCACTCCAGTATTCTTGCCTGAAAAATCCTATGGGCAAAGGAGCCTGGAGGGCTATAGTCCAGGGGAGTATAGAAGTCAATGCTCCTTTCTCAATTCGTCCCACCCTCTTCTTCCCTGCCCTGTATCCCCAAGCCTGTTCTCTACATCTACGTCTCTATTCCTGCTCTGCAAATAGGTTTATCAGTACCATTTTTTAGATTCCATATATATGCATTTATGTATGATAAGTGTTTTTATCTTTCTGACTTATTTCACTCTGTATAACAGCTTCTGGGTTCATCCATCTCACTGCAACTGACTCAAATTTGTTCCTTTTATGGGTAAGTAATATTCCATTGTATATATGTACCACAATCTCTTTATCCATTCATCTGTCATTGAACATCCTGGTTGCTTCCATCTCCTGGCTATTATAAATAGTGCTACAAAGACCATTGGGTTACATGGGTCTTTTTAAAATTATGATTTGATCAGGGTAAATGCCCAGTAATAGGATTGCTATGATAATTGCAATTAATTTTGCAAAAGAAAAAAGTTTTATTCCTAGTTTTTTAAGGAATCTCCTTACTGTTCTCCATAGTGGTTGTATTAATTTATATTCCCACCAAAAGTGCAAATGCTCTATATTCCTTCCAGCATTTATTGTTTGTAGATTTTTTGATGATGCCCATTCTGACTGGTGTGAGGTGATACCTCACTATAGTTTTGATTTGAATTTCTCTAATAATCAATGTTGAGTTATATTTTTGTGGTACCTAATCAGCAAAGATTGTTTTATTTTAGATATAACCCTGAGATTCTGAACATACAATTAAACAATGGTGAGGTCATATATAAAAATAGCACTCTCTTTGGCCCCCACACTGCAGCAACCAGCTTTGGAAGCCAAATCACAACCTCTGTATAATCCAGCCCCAGATGGACAGAACTTAGCCTATGACTCTCCACTTTCCTATATGGTTTCCTGCTTCCAGCTCAGGACCAGGTAGAGAAAGACAAGTTTGTTCCCCAAACTTATCACACAAGAAGCCCTGCTTCTAGTTTAACCTTCTTCCAACCTTCCCAGCCAACAACCTCCAATCAGGTAAACCTGAAGTCTTTCTTTAAAAAAAAAAAAAGCTATTAAACTTTCCTACTCTCCCAGCTACTTGAGTCTCTGCCAAACACAAGTGATGGACAGACTCCTTTGTGATAACAAATTCTGAATTGCCTCTGTTTTCACTTCAATGTTTTTCATTTATTTCCACAATGTACATATTTAAACAAATATGAAAATTAGAACTGGATCCAACACCAATTTAATTTCAGTAAAAGACACCAAATTAAGACATTGTGGCTGTATGTGTGTTTTAAAACATCTGAATAGAATTCAGGGAAGAAAACTAATCTAAATGGTGTAATCTTTGTGGATGTGTATATATTTTTGATATAGTTTGGATGCTCAATATTAATGAAAAAGCAAAAATCTCAGTATTTTTAAATTACAGATTCAACCCCTAGATACTTGTAAAATGCCAGGTAGCTAGACATACTATGAATAGCTTTAAAAAAAAATCCCTCCACTATATAAACCTTTAAAATCTATTACTATTATTTTGCTTTTTTAACCTTACTAACCATGAAATGGTTTAGAGTTGATAACCTTCCATGCTGCTGTTCTTTAGTGCAAAGGAAAAAGGAATTTTGCAAGCAGTAGCTGGCATTATCAACACTGGGGGCATTTTGCAGTAAATGAATCCTTATAAAATGTGCAAACTGAAAGTTAAAAGGCACCAAAATATTAAAACATGTCCTTACTAAAAAGACCAAAACAACGTGGTACAGAGTTTGCTGCTTTTATATTTTGACTATGTCTAGCAGATATTATGCACTCAAGCATGATTGTTTAACACATGAGTGAGAATATTTTTAGAAGCAGCATCTCACTGCCCTCAATTTGTCCTTGTAAGCTTGACCACTGAGGGGACAAGAGGAGGCACGTGGCTGGCAATTAGTAGCTTATCTGTAGTCCCTTGACTTCTATATGCAGTTCATTGGAGATTTCCTATATATCAATATGATCACCTCTTTTAAGCACAAACACAGGTAACTCCATTCTGTAATCTATAAGTGTTCCCCAAAGCAAAATTTTCATGTGAATGTAAAGCTACCAAAATAATTGAGCTCAGAAGAATGACACTCTAGCTATGCATCGACTAAAGGTAGGCTGAAGAAAGAGTAAGATCAGAGAGAGGATACTGTAGAGAAAACTGACAGAAGTTGATTCAAGAAGAATGTTGAGAAACAATGTCTTTGTGCTGATTAAGGATAGCTAATGATGAAATTGTATAGGGTACCTGGGAAAGAACTGGATAATTCCTCCCCAGACTCACATGAAATAACATCACAAAGGGCCTCTGTTAGAGACTGTGGCCTATGGTATAGACAAAGTTGACTCTGTTTCTGTATTAAGGCAATTTTTGAAATTAACCTAAAACATGCCTATAGTGATTCTAGGGTAAATTTATGACCAACCTAGATAGTATATTCAAAAGCAGAGACATTACTTTGCCAACTAAGGTCCGTCTAGTCAAGGCTATGGTTTTTCCTGTGGTCATGTATGGATGAGAGAGTTGGACTGTGAAGAAGGTTGAGAGCCGAAGAATTGATGCTTTTGAACTGTGGTGTTGGAGAAGACTCTTGAGAGTCCCTTGGACTGCAAGGAGATCCAACCAGTCCATTCTGAAGGAGATGAACCTTGGGATTTCTTTGGAAGGAATGATGCTAAAGTTGAAGCTCCAGTACTTTGGCCACCTCATGCGAAGAGTTGACTCATTGGAAAAGACTCTGATGCTGGGAGGGATTGGGGGCAGGAGGAGAAGGGGACGACCCAGGATGAGATGGCTGGATGGCATCACGGACTTGATGGACGTGAGTCTGAGTGAACTCAGGGAGATGGTGATGGACAGGGAGGCCTGGAGTGCTGCGATTCATAAGGTCGCCAAGAGTCGGACACGACTGAGCGACTGAACTGAACTGAACTGAGGGTAAATTTTGTTTTCATATAGTTTATATTCTCTTGTTTCTGTGTTATGAAAAGAAACAACCATTTATCTTGAAAAAAAAATGGCAGTGTAGGAAAAAAGGTTACATTTAGAAAACTAAAGAGTTAAAAAAAATTACTGATATACAGAAAGAATAAAAATACTCAATTTTAAACTTAAAGAAGAATCCATTGCTATTTAAAAACCTTGTTCTAGAGTAATAAATGTCCAAGTGGCCAGATAAAAGTGCTAATTAAATTGGCCTTTAGCTCCAGCACTGTGAAGTTTGAAATAACTGTGGACCACTCTCTGTCACATCAACTTAACCTAAAGAGCATCAGGGGAAAAATCAACATTCTTAGGAGTTTACTGCAGGTTCTCTTCTACTTTTTTTTTTCTTTTTTTGATTAGTCGTTTTCAAATGACTTTTATTTGTCCTCTTGCAGAATACTCAAGTTTTATTTGGTAAGTTGGCATCTGTCATTTAGTTGCCATATTTTCTTTCTTCCTCTCTTCCTTTCCCCCTTTCTTTGTTTCCTTTTCTCTGTTAATGCCACTGGGCTTGGGAAGTGAGGAAGGGGATAGACTGTTATTTGTGATACTCACCTCAGCTGACTTTGGTTGGTGTTGCATCTCTGGGTTTCTTAGGGCAAGTACAGGTGGATGCTTCGATTTAACTAATGGTCAGTTTCACTTAGTGAAGAGTTTAAACTTAAAAAAAATAAAATAACTGTTTTGCTGAATTGATGAAATCCAGCTATACTTTTGATACCTTGGAGAAGGTAAACAGGGACTCACATAATCTAAGAGGCTAAGGCTTTATGTTTGTATATCAAATTAAAGTTAAATTGAATTTGTTGTGAGGTAGTTTCCAAGGAAATCTTTAGTTTAAATTAATTTTTGGCAAATATAACTATTTTGGATCAGGCTGGAATACAGTTGAGGATGAATCTTCTCTTTAACACTTAATCTGCTCTAGGTTTATTCAATTTTCATAATATCTCAAACTTTGAGAGTCTCAGATACCATTGTTCTCAAGCTCTTCTGACCAGGCAGTCTCATAACCTCCTGAGATGGCAGTATCCTGACAAACCTTAGAGTAATTGCTCTCTCACTTACACAGGGCTGTCTCCTATCTCAATCCTCAATTCCTGTGTAAATAGTAGTTATCATGAACCTAGCCTTTAGATTTGAAATTACAAATTATCATTCTTAACTTTAGAGTAAGATATCAAGCATCAGTCATAATACTGAGGTGAGACTGTTATGTTTTTCACTTTTACAAACCATCTTTAAAATCAAAGGCATAAAAATTTCATATAATATAACTGTATCCATAGTAGGCCCAGGACTTCCAATCCTCTAAAATCACTTTCTTTGATACCTCTAGGCCCGCTGTTTTGCAAGCAATTTCACCTCACCCCAGCAAACACACTGCCTTCAAAGTCAGTCTTCTTTCTCTGTTTTCCCTCCCTCTTTCTCCCTTCCTTCCTTCCTTCTTTCTTTCCTTCTTTCCATCCTCTCTCTCTCACACACACACACACCATCACTTGTGTCATTCACATGTGTGAGACACTCTCTGTGCTATTTTTAGATCCATTCCTCATTTTTTCACTTCAGAAAGCACATCAGCGTTAATGTAAATGAGTGACAATGTCCACAGGAAAACTGTAGTGACTGTCTAATTTGTGAAGAGCAAAGTATTTGAAAGCTGTAGCTATTGTAACATATCTCCTGAATCCTGTTAAATTCTTCACTAGGTAACAATGTGACTCCCCAGAGCAATACATCCAGCCACTCTAGCCTGAAGCCCTGAAAGTATCTTTAATTCATCCTGCCTTACCTGCCTCCAATCCAGCAGCCATGCCCTTAAATTCCCTTCATTATTTAGTTTTCCACCTCCAAGGCACCAACCTAGTCCTTGCCACCATATTTTTTGCCTAGATCACTGCATTAGCCTCCTCAGGGGGTTCTCACTTCCATTCTCTCTGCAATAGCTCAGTCTTCACACAGAAGTAAGAAAACTCTTTTAAAGACTAATACCAGAGCTCTTTTTAAGACTAATACTGTAGCCTACCAGGCTCCTCTGTCCATGGGATTTTCCAGGCAATAGTACTGGAGTGGATTGCCATTTCCTTCTCCAAGGGATCTTCCCAACCCAGGGATCAAACCCAGGTCTCCCGCATTGTAGACAGACGCTTTACCGTCTGAGCCACCAGGGAAGTCCTAATACCAGTTCAGACATTGCTAAATAAAATCACAGAATTAAACCCAGACATCCCCCCATATCCACTAAGTCTTTGCACACCCAGCCAGTCCTTACCTATTTCTTGCATGCATTCTGTAGCTTCTCCTCTTTGTTTATTGAGCTCAGCTATGTTGCTCTATTTTCTCTGAGAAAACATGGAAGCTTTGCTTGTCTTAGTGCCTTTGACCTTCTATGAGTCTGATTCTTCAGGTAAGGCACATGGATGGGCTTCTTTGTAGGCTTAATTTCACCCCTTATCCTACCTCCACTGCTTCTCCTCATTACTTCCCATCACATAACTGTGTTTACTTACTTTCTTTACAGCATTCAGCAAACACTGAACTGACATTTAAAATTTATTTACTTTGTGTTTATTTTCTTCGTATACCCAGTTAAGTGCAAATTTCAAAGGGTAATACCCTGCCTTTCTTTTTCACCTCTGTGTCCACTGCATTCAGAGTGATCCATGACCAGGAGATGATCGATATTATTTAGTGACTTGTTTTGTTGGTCCATATAGTCATTCACTAGCTGTATGAAAAACCCAAGTCCAGGTACCAAATATCTACCTCATAATGTCCAGTATGTTTTAAATGATCTATGAAAGTACAGTGAAAATGTTAATTGTTCAGTCATGTTTGATTCTTTGTGAACCAATGGACTGCAACCCACTAGGCCCCTCTGTCCATGGGATTTTCCAGGCAAGAATGCTGCAGTGGTTGACATTTCCTTTTCCAGAAGATCTTCCAGACCCAGGGATAAAACCTAGGGCTCCCACATTGCAGGCAGATTCTTTACTGTCTGAGCCACCAGGAAAGCCCCATATGTTCTATCAGTTCAGTTCAGTCGCTCAGTTGTGTCCGACTATTTGCGATCCCATGAATCGCAGCACGCTAGGCCTCGCTGTCCATCACCATCTCCCGGAGTTCACTCAGACTCACGTCCATCGAGTCCATGATGCCATCCAGCCATCTCATCCTCTGTCATCTTCTTCTCCTCCTGCCCCCAACCCCTCCCAGCATCAGAGTCTTTTCCAATGAGTCAACTCTTCTCATGAGGTGGCCAGAGTACTGGAGTTTCAGCTTTAGCATCATTCCTTCCAAAGAAATCCCAGGGCTGATCTCCTTCAGAATGGACTGGTTGGATCTCCTTGCAGTCCAAGGGACTCTCAAGAGTCTTCTCCAACACCACAGTTCAAAAGCATCAATTCTTTGGCACTCAGCCTTCTTCACAGTCCAACTCTCACATCCATACATGACCACTGGAAAAACCACAGCCTTGACTAGATGGAACTTAGTTGGCAAAGTAATGTCTCTGCTTTTGAATATGCTATCTAGGTTGTTCATAACTTTTCTTCCAAGGAGTAAGTGTCTTTTAATTTCATGGCTGCAGTCACCATCTGTGGTGATTTTGGAGCCCCCCAAAATAAAGTCTGATACTGTTTCCACTATTTCCCCATCTATTTGCCATGAAGTGATGAGACCAGATGCCATGATCTTCGTTTTCTGAATGTTGAGCTTTAAGCCAACTTTTTCACTCTCCTCTTTCACTTTCATTAAGAGGCTTTTTAGTCCCTCTTCACTTTCTGCCCTAAGGGTATAGCATACAGCTTTAGAATTACACACCCCTCAACATACAAAAATAGGATGACACGATGGAAAGAACATGAACAGCATCAGACAAAACTATATTTAAACTTCAGCTCCAGTGACCATCCGTGGTGAACTTTTTTTAATTTTAGAAGTAAGGATAGTATTTCAATTTGGGAAGAAATAAAGGATAGTAACTGGGAAGGATAATGAGGGGATTCTGGAAGATTTGTAATGCATTATCTCTTCAGTTGAGCAGTGGTTACATAAGTGCATTCATCAGTAATTCACTGACTTGTAATCTAATGTAATTTTCCAAATCATATTATATATATCATACGAATTACTTGTAATAGTATGTAAATATGTATGATGCATGGTTAATCATATTATGCATATAATTGGGTATATCTTTCCCTTTCTGCTTTGCTTTTCATTTCTCTTCATTCCTCAGCTACTCGGAAGGCCTTTTCAGACAACCACTTTGCCTTCTTGCATTTCTTTTTCTTGGGGATGGTTTTGGTCACTACATCCTCTACAGTGTTACAAACCTCCATCCATAGTTTTTCAGGCACTGTGTCTACCAGATCTACTCTCTTGAATCTGTTCATCACCTCCATTGTGTAATCATAAGGGATTTTATTTCAGTCATATTTGAATGGTCTGGTGGATTTCCCTGCAGTGTCCTATGCTTAGTCGCTTAGTCGTGTCTGAGTCTTTTTAACCCCATGGACTGTAGCCCGCTGGGCTCCTCTGTCCATGGGGATTCTCTAGAAATGAATACTGGAGTGGGTTACTATGCCCTCCTCCAGGGGATCTTCTAAACCCAGGGATTGAACCCAGGTCTCCCACATTGCATGCAGATTATTTACCTTCTGAGCTACAGGGAAGCCCATGAATACTGGAATGGATAGCGTATCCTTTCTCCAGCGGACCTTCCCAACCCAGGAGTCAAACCTGTGTGTCCTGCATTGCAGGCGGATTCTTCACCAGCTGAGCTACCAGGGAAGTCCCAGTGGATTTCCCTACTTTCTTCAATTTGAGCCTGAAATTAGCAATAAGGAGCTGATGATCAGAGCTATAGTCACCTCCCAGTCTTGTTTTTGCTAACTGTATATAGAGTTTCTCTATCTTCAGCTGCAAAGAATATAATCAACCTGATTTCAGACCATCTGATGATGTCCATGTGTAAAGTCATCTTGTGTTGGTGGAAGAGGTTGTTTGTATGACCTGTGTGTTCTCTTGGCAAGACTCTGTTAGCCTTTGCCCTGCTTTATTTTGTATTCCAAAGTCAAACTTCCCTTTATTCCAGGTATCTCTTGACTTTCTACTTTTGCATTCCAGTCTCCTATGATGAAAAGGAATTTTATTTATTTATTTTTGGTATTAGTTCTAGGAGGTCTTGTAGGTCTTCATACAATTGTTCAACTTCAGCTTCTTTAGCATTAGTGGCATAGAATTGAATTATTGTAATATTGAATGGTTTACCTTGGAAATGAACCAAGATCATTCTGTTTTTGAGATTACATCCAAGTACTGCATTTTGAAGAGAAACCAGAGTATGGTGAAGCTGAAACTCTAATACTTTGGCTCTAATACCTGATGTGAAGAACCTACTCATTTGAAAAGACCCTGATGCTTAGAAAGATTGAAGGCAGGAGGAAAATGGGCAACAGAGGATAATATGGTTGGATGGCATTACAAACTCAATGGACATGAGTTTGAGTAGATTCCAGGAGTTGGTGATGGACAGGGAGGCCTGGCATGCTACAGTCCATGGGGTCACAAAGAGTTGGACATAACTGAGCAACTGAACTGAGCAGAACCACATTTTGGACTCTTGTTGAATATAATGGCTACTCTATTCCTTCTAAGGGATTTTTGCCCACAGTAGTAGATATAATATTCATCTAAATTAAATTTATCTATTCCCATCCATTTTAGTTCACTGATTCCAAAGATGTTGATGGACATCTCCTGTTTGACCACATCCCATTTACCTTGATTCATGGACCTAACAATCCAGGTTCCTATGCAGTATTGTTTTTCACAGCATCTGAATTTACTTTCACCACCAGACACATCCACAATTGTGTGTTATTTCACTTTGGTTCAGCCTCTTCATTCTTTCTGGAGCTATTTCTCCTCTCTTCCCTAGTAGCATATTAGATACCTACTGACCTGGGGTGGGGGGCTTATCTTTTAATGCCATATCTTTTTGCCTTTTCCCACTGTTCATGAAGTTCTCAAGGAAAGAATACTGAAGTGATTTGCCATTTCCTTCTCCAGTGGGCCATGTTTTGTCAGGCCCTAACTAGCAGAGGCGTGCCTTTCAGCCATTCCACATAGCTTGAGGACATGCCCAGCACCCTAGTTATCCCACTGCTGGTACCTTCATTGACCTTTGGTGTTGGTAAACGTTCCACCCCGGGGCCAAGGCAAAGGCCTGCTAGAGTCACTGGGAAGAGGGTACAGGGAAGGCTGTAGCAGAGGTTGAAGGAATCTCAGGAGCACCCAGCCTCATTGCTGCTGCTGTCTGCCCTGGGGCTGATCCACTGCCAATGAGCAGCAAAATAAAGGACAGAAATGATAAGAATCTAACAGAAGCAGAAGAGATTAAGAAGAGGTGGCAAGAATACATACAAGAACTCTACAAAAAAAGTCTTAATGACCCACAGAGCCACAATAGTGTGCTTACTCACCTAGACCCAGACATCCTGGGGTGTGAAGTCAAGAGGGCCTTAGGAAGCATTTTGAGGTTGAAAGTTCTTTAAGTATTAATTAATGATTAGTTCTTATATTCAATGGCATTCCTAGTTTTTCTCTTTATAACAGGACAAGGATTCTGGAGAAAGGTTGTGAATCCATAAAACTGCCAGCAAAGTTTTCCTGTTCCCTCTTTCAATTACACTGTCACTACTTTTGTATAGCAAAAGATTGAAAGTGGATGTGTTAAAATATTGTTGGAAACATGATGGCACAAATACAGATAATGTGAATTTTTCTTCATATATGTAGAGTTTTTTTTTTTCTCTTTTCTAAAGTTAACATGGATAGTGTTTTAATTTTAAAGTAGGTAAAACCTAAGACAATTAATACAGAATTTGGTATATAGAATATGTTATTTTTTTCTACATATTACTCTTATTTTCTTCATTGATGTTTCTTTTCATGTTAAATCTCCATGCCATAAAAAGTCTGGGAGGCCTATAGTATATACTTGCTTTGAAATCCCTTTATGGATAATATGTGTTCCTCTTAGAAAACAAATGTAGAAATCTAGGAAACTGATGCTCATAAGTCTTCGGTGGCTTAGTATTTGTAGAAATAGCAGTAATAGTACTAATTGTAACTCATGCCTTTTTAGAGGCTATTGATGGACATTTAAAAATATCCTTTACAAAAGGAATCTAGATTCAGTGAAATGTAACCCAAATAACCATATAGATAAGTTGAAGACAAATTTCAAACAAATAAACAAAAAGTTTATACATCTGTCACTTAGGATAGTGCTGTCCTTTCCAACCTTTATCAAAATAAATTTAGAAAACTGGGATCACAGAGCACACACTTCTTTTAAACTTCACCTGTCAAATTCCTATTACTTTGATGCTATGTTTCTTAGCCTCAGAATAAATTACTCTAAGTTCATTTATACTAGAGCCAATATTTTTCATCTTTGTATTTATTATGTTATAATTAGAGATAAATATTTAAGCAGACATTTTGCATTTACTACTAACTCTCTCTTAATTAATTTTCTTTCATAATATTGTCATAGTGATGTGTTGGAAAAAATGATCACATATAAACAGCCTCTGAACAATGAGTGTTTTAAGTTTAATGATGGGAGATTTTCCTGAAGATAATCTGTAAAGAGCCATTTGATAAATATTGGTTGAACTAGTGATACAGTATAAATATAATATTTTTCCAACCTCATCTTTTTAAAAGTCTGAAAAGTATTTATCTTATGCCTAAACTGTAAATTATTTACTAATCCTTTATGGTTTAACAGCTGTCTTATTTATATTTTACATTATCACTCATGCCATATTACTAAAAGTGCCATACTTCTTACCCCTAAAATAAATGCCTAGAAATAGAATTGCTATATATATTTAAAAATCCACATTTATAAGACTATTTACAAATAAACCAATAACAGAACACCATGGAATAACTCTCAGAGATCAATATAATATTCAAGCTAGGCCATTTATTCAATGATGTAAATTTGTTTGGTCTCCTGAAAAAGCATTCACTTTAACTGTATTTTTTTCAGTTACTTTTTCCTGCTTTTTTTTTTTTTTTCTATTTTTGTTGTTGATGTCCTTTTTGGTCAAATGTACATAGATTATCCAAAGTCAGCTAGTTCAAAAGTGGGAAGAGTGGTAAAGAAATAGTCTCAATTATTAATGATGATTTATTTAAAACATAACATATTAGGGCCATCCTTATATTTTGAAAACATAATCTAACCTTGCTTCTACATTATTCAGAGACCATCTATAAATCTTGAGTGTCTGGTTTTGATTTTATTTGGTATTAGGATAGTGTTTTTGCATGTGTAATAACTTAAATGCAGAGGTTTTGAGCACAGTTATGATATTATAATTCAATTGTCATAAATTCAATGGTATCACTCATGCTATGATTGTATAACTATAAATATAATTCAGGTATAATTTTGTCTATACCTCCTAATTTTATACCTAAAGCATTCTTCAGGATTTAATAGTTTTAGAAACGTAATTATGTGGTGTGTGTGTGTGTGTGGTGCTTAGTCACGCAGTCATGTCTGATCTTTCCAACCCCATGGACTGTAGCCCACCAGGCTCCTCTGTCCATGGGATTTTCCAGGCAAGAATACTGGAGTGGAGAAACATTTTTTACTCCAGCAGATCTTGCTAACCTGGTAGAGATTGCTAATTGACTCTAAGAATTCCAACATTCTTTTCCTCTTTAGTGTTATAACTGTAATATTATTTGGGAGTATCTTCTCTGTAATATTATCTTCTCTGGTGGCTCAGTGGTAAAGGATCCACCTGCCAATGTGGGAGACACGGGAGAGCAGGTTCGATCTCTGGGCCAGGAAAGTCCCCTGGAGAAGGAAATGGCAACCCACTCCAGTATTCTTGCCTGGAATATTCCATGGACAGAGGAGCCTGATGGGCTACAGTTCATGGAGTTGCAAAAGAGTCGGACACTACTTAGCAACTAAACAAACAATAATCATTTGAGATGACAATGAGTCCTGCTAAAAAACTAGATTTCTGTAGCTTTCTGGAACCTAGGTATAGTTATTTAACTAAATTTTGTCCTATTAAGTGTAAGGAAAAGCATTGTATATGACTCCTGATATTTCTCCATTTCCTTTTATTTCTACCAGGTGTTGCCTTGAGCTTAAACAATCCCCTTTGATCCTGAGGGGATGTTTAATGTGTTTATAAGCTTGCCAACAATGGATCCCATAAACCTGCCCTGAACTGTCTATATCTGGATTTGTATTTATAGGAAAGTATAATCCTTTGTGTTTGAGCCAATTTATTTGATCTGGTTTATGATACAAACAAATCTAATCCTAAGTACAACATACTGATATTCATCCCAAGTATTCAAACTATACCCAGAAACCAGATTGACAATTATACCGTTCTATGGAATGTCTGTGAGTTTCTCAGCTATAAATCCTAAAGTAAAGACCTGTCTGTTGCCTAAGATGGCAGGTCTGATGGGGGATCCCAACAAAGCCAGTATTTTTCTTTCACTTAGTAGTCTTTGTTCTAATTTATTAGTTTTTAACAAAAGGCCACAAATTAGTAGATTAATAACACACATGTTATTGTTTCACAGTTTCTGTAGGTCAGGAGCTGGGCATGGCTTTGCTCAGTTCTCTGCTTCAATATCTCCTTTGAAAGCTGCAGTCAAGGTGCTGGCCATGGCTGCTGCAGTCTCATCTTAAAGTTAAACTGAGGAGGGAATGCTTCCAGGCTGAGTGAGGGCTTAGTTCTCTGCTAGCTGTCAGCCAAGGGCTGCCCTCACTTGATGACTGGTTGTTGCCCAAGGATATGCTTGCTACTTTTCCACGTGAATGTTCCTAAGATGGGCGTTTACTTTATCATAGCCAGAAAGAGACAACATGTCTAGTAAGACAGATGTTGAAATCTTCTGCAGCATAATCACTTAAGCAACATCCTGTCACAGCACTTTTGCTGTATTCCGTTGGTTAGAAGTGAGTCACAGGTTCCACCCACACAAAACAGGAGGGGATCACACAAAGATGTGAATACTAGGAGGCAGAGATGAATGGAGGTCATGTCAGAGTCTGTGTGCCACAATTCTCTAAAACACTTTAAAAGATTATTCATGACATATTTTTACTTAACCTAAGGTCTTTGGTAAAATCTTATTTTTCAATAATTTCTGTGAATCATATTCTTTCTCAAGGAATCACCCAACTTCACCTGACTTTGGAACAATCTGCAAAATATAAAATGTTCTTTTCAATTCCTTCAGCCAAACCATCACCAATATTAATTCATTCTTATTTGAGTATATGTATCTGTCATTTACTATTGAATTGGCTCAAGGAAAAGATAAATTAAATTGATTGTATCCATTTAAGACAAATCTTTAATGTGCATAATGTGATGTGTGAAAAAAATAATATACACATTTTCCTTCTTTACTATTCTACAGTGGAATTGAATACAAAATATATGAAAAGGCAAATACTTTGCAACCAAAGTGACAAGTGTAGACTTAATTTAATAATAGTCAAATGAAAGTTTACTTTTGTTCCTGGATGAACACTAAACATTTAAATCAAGATGAAATATTATATAAATGAATAAATATGCATTTTCTAGCATGGTTCCCAGATTTTGAACCCTGGTTTCTGAATATTCCTTGGCACATTTTAAATTTATCAAACTGTTACCCCCTTTAGAAAACTGGTGATAATTAGAAAAAGAAAGGATTAGGGATGCATGGAAAAAAAAATTGGCAGGGTAGAAATAGAGAGCCTTGCAATTCAGTTTTGAAAGTGATAAGGAAGGCAGTTAAATAAGGAAGGCAGTTAAATAAGGAAGGCAGCTAAATATACTGCAGCCTTAAGACTTCATTCCTTACTATGATGAGGGAGGGAGCTGATCGGTCCATGAACTTTACTGCTATAATCTGCTAAGATCTAGCAGGAGGCAATATATTAGTGTTTACAAGGGCACATTTTGTGAAACACCAAGTTCAAATTTTCACTATAAATTTACTTGCTGATTGACCATGGCAGGATCATTTATTATATTTGAGCCTCAATTTCTTCAACCATAAATTGAAATTAAAATTAATATCTCTCAGGGGTGTTGTTGAGTATTCAGATACAGCATTCATAAAATGTCAAGCCAGCTCCACAAACAACGTATAATTGTAAAGCTAAAAGAGATAACTAATAGTGTGTGCTCTTATGTATATGTGTGTATGTATTTTGGATATGTATGGATGGTAAATGGAAAATCATGCCTGAGTATCACTCCTACAGTTATATGCAATAACATACTTAAAGCTTATTTTCTTATTTATATTGAAGCTCAATATCCTGTATCCCTAAAGCTGATAAAAGACCAGAAACAGACTCTGTCAATTAGATATTATATTTGAAGGACCCAGCACATTTATTGGCTCATAGTAAGAAGACTCTTAAGAACCTCTTGAACAGCAAGTTTATCAAACCAGTCAATCCTGAAGAAAATCAGTTCTGATTTTCATTGGAAAGACTGATGTTGAAGCTCCAATACTTTGGCCACTTGATGCGAAGAGCAAACTTATTGGAAAAGAGCCTGATTCTGGGAATGATGGAGGGCAAGAGGCGAAGGGGACGACAGAGGATGAGATGGTTGAATGGCATCACCAACTCAGTGGGCATAAGTCTGAGTAAATTCTGGGAGATACTGAAGGACAGGGAACGCTTGCGTGCTGCAGTCTATGGGGTTGCAAAGAGTCAGACATGACTTAGTGACTGAACAAAGGCCCCCAGTAAATATAAATTCCCTTAACTATGCTGAATCTATTACTGAAATTCAATAAAAATTTCTGTATAGAAAATCTTTTAATTTCATAAAGTAAAACTTTTGTCCTCATAATGCACTTTTTCCTTGGGAAAGTCACAGTTTACTTTACTCTTATTACAGTAAAGCTTGCTTATAGATGAAAATATGAGATGATGTTCTTTGTGAGAAGAATGTTTGAAATTAAATTTAATATAAAAACCCATTAACCTATGAATGATAACGCTTGCAACTTGAATATTAGGTAACTTTCTACTTTCAAAATTCTTCTAAGAACATTTTAAAATATTTTTATTAGAAATATTTGAATTGTTATTTTAAAAGACACTTTGCATGGCCTTATCCAATTGCTAAAAATTAATCTCAGAAATTTTATAGAAACCAGAATCTGATTAAATCTGCTCTTAAAAGCTGTTTCTGTCCATTGCAAAATTTCATTAGCATATTAGACTTTGAAAACTCATTCAGTGATGTACATTTATTCTTATATTTCCAGTCTTCACATATTATCTAGTGTATGATTTTAAGACCATTTTATACTGCAATTAAATTATTCCTATCCTAATTCACTTGTAACAAGGTTGATATAATTTTTGAATTTTATGAGTAAGCATTATCTATTAACTACAAATATCAGTAATAACCAAAAATGTATCTGTTTGGAAATAAAAATAAAATTGGAGACACTTTTTAGTATGTTTATTTTCTAATATATATTATTTATTATTATTTTCTTCTTCTTCTTCTTATTTATTATTCTTATTAACTGTGATACTGAGAATATAATAGACATAGGTGATGTCTGTATGGGTGCTGTTTATGGCAGGGGAACTTGGCTAGAATTTTTGCCAGCTACAAAACATGAAAAATGATGAGCTCTTCTAAATAGCAGTTAGATTCTTTTTAAGTTTCTTTTTCAGGTGATTGCTGTCTCTTCCTTAAGGGTTATTAGCTTGTTTCCCTCTGGTTGTTGTTACTACTAATTCTTATAGCAAGCAAGCCTCTCAATTGCTCTTGTCAAGTTTCAATTGGTTTCAGGTTGAAGAAGTTTATTTCCTTTGACCTAATTGCCAGGAGAGAAATGGTGGAAGCTAGCTGGAACTAACTAGATGGAGAGATTGTATATAAGATAATGTATGGGGAAAGGGGCAAGAGAAATATTAATGAATGGTTTTCATTCTTTTCTGAATGATTCGTGGTTAACATAAGAATATGCGTATTTCTAGAAGGTGTGTATGTGGTATATACTGAGTGAGAGACTTTGGATACAAATACTGATTCAGATTGGCTTCCCCAGTGACTGAGTGGTAAAGAACCCGCCTGCCATTGCAGGAGACGTGGATTCCATCCCTGGGTCAGGAAGATCCCCTGGAGAAGGAAGTGGCAACCCACTCCAGTATTCTTGGCGGCGAAATCCCATGGACTGAGGGGCCTGGTGGGTTACAGTCCTTGAGGTCAAAAAAGAGTCAGATACGATTTAGTGACTAAATGAAAACAACTGATTCAGACATTGGAAACATGAGCAAGAAGTAACTACTTTGAATCTTTGTTCTACAATAGTTAAATGGGAGGAAATAATATTTGTTGTAAGTTTTATTTCGAGTATTCATTGAGATGTTTTAGTCATTTTTTAAACAAACATTCCCCACCATTCTACCAAAATGTCTCATGCCAAGGACATTAATAATCTTTATGTCTCTATAGCTAAAGGATGGTTTTTAGTCTTATTCTAAAATTTGACCTCGATTCATGTTGATGTATGGCAAAACCAATATAATATTGTAAAGTAATTAACCTCCAATTAAAATAAATAAATTTATATTAAAAATAAAATAAAGTAAAATTTGACCTTTCATCAGTGTTTGAACTAATCATTCCTTTCTTCACAAAACATTCCCTTCCATTAGCATTTATGACACGATGCATTTCCTATTTTCCCTCTACTTCTTAAGTCACCCATCACACATCACATTCTCAGGAGTCATTATAATTGACCCAGAAAATGAACAGACCTTCCAGGGTCTTTCTTCTCCTTCTGTTGCCTCTTGTGAGACAGTTTTGTCCTTTTCCTTGTTATCATGTATCAGCCATGTAATAATAACTTGTCGATATATATCACCAGACCCAATATCTCTTTTGAGCACCAGACGTATACATCCAACTACCCAGTCAAAATTCTCACTCTTCTGGGATGTTTCCATTTCATCTCAAGTTCAGTATATCCCAAAACTATACTCCTGCTTTTATAAATGCTCTCTCCCAAAATAAAGAGCATGGCAATAATCAAATATGGTTTCTTGTTTCTAATCTAACGTTTCCTGTCTTGGTGAGTTTTACCATATTCCACATAGGTACGGAAGTCCAAAGTCTAAAACTTATCAACACTGGCTTTTCTCAGCTAACTTAGTTATTCCATTATCTAGCTCTAACAATTTTACACCTTCACATTTCCTATTTATCTCCTTTTCCATCACCACTTACCTAGTTCAAACTTCTATTTTCACCCATCTAGTCTACAGCAATATCCCCTGACCAGATCACCTGGTGTCCAGTCTCTTCTTCAGACTGTACCTGCTGTTCTGTTCTCAGCACAAAAATCTAATACTGCCATACTTCTTAATGAATTGATTGAAATCCCTTTATTGCTTCCCCACTGTTCTTAGAAAAAAGTCTAAAATACTTGGTGTTGCAGAATTCTTTCCCAGCCACCACTCTCCTTTTGTGTCACTCCTTCTTTCTGTCTCACTGCTGTCCAGTCTTAAAATTTTCTTTCATTTTCTCTTGCCGCAGGGCATGTACACATAATGTATTTAGAATTCTCACCAACCTCTCCCTCTCCCAATTACACCATATCTATCCCTTTGGAACAGCATTTAAGTACCTTTTGTTTGTTTGTTTGTTTGTTTTCCTCCAAGAAAAGCTCACCCTAATACTCCTGTCTCTTTTGCCTCTTTAATTGAAAAATATAATTGGCTTAGGTGGTAATGAATGGGCCTGCAATGCAGCAGACCTGGGTTTGATCCTTGGGTCAGGAAGATTCCTTGCAGCTAGGGTCAGCTACTCACTCCAGTATTCTTGCCTGGGAAATCTCATGGATGGAGGAGACTAATGAGCTACAGTCCATGGGGTCTCCAAGAGTTGTACATGACTGAACAACTAACATTCACTTTCATCATATTTAATACTCCCTTCCCTCTGGACATTCTGCTCAGTCTCAGTTTGTAATTGTGTCCATTTCATAAGATTATTTGAATAATGATTGTCTCTATAGGTGCAAGGAGATCTAACCAGTCCTGAATATTCATTGGAAGGACTGATGCTGAAGCTGAAACTCCAGTACTTTCGCCACCTGATGCGAAGTACTGACTCATTGGAAAAGACCCTGATGCTGGGAAAGATTAAAGGCGGGAAGAGAATGAGATGACAGAGGATGAGATGATTGGACGGCATCACCGACTCAATGGATATGAATTTGAGTAAGCTTCAGGAGTTGGTGATTGACAGGGAAACCTGGTATGCTGCTGTCTATGGGGTCACAAAGAGTAGGATACCACCGAATGACTGAACTAAACTATATGTGGAACCTAAGCTCCATGAGAAGAGTAACCATTTCTATTCTCACTGCAGTACTCAGAACATGATAGACTAAATAATATTTTTATATTATTCCCCATAATTTTATTTTTTTAATTTTTAACAATGTTATATTTGGATGTATTACTTTGCCGACTAAGGTCCGTCTAGTCAAGGCTATGGTTTTTCCAGTGGTCATGTATGGATGTGAGAGTTGGACTGTGAGGAAGGCTGAGCACTGAAGAATTGATGCATTTGAACTGTGGTGTTGGAGAAGACTCTTGAGAGTCCCTTGGACTGCAAGGAGATCCAACCAGTCCATTCTGTAGGAGATCAGCCCTGGGATTTCTTTGGAAGGAATAATGCTAAAGCTGAAACTCCAGTACTTTGGCCACCTCATGCGAAGTGTTGACTCATTGGAAAAGACTCTGATGCTGGGAGGGATTGGGGGCAGGAGGAGGAGGGGCGACAGAGGATGAGATGGCTGGATGGCATCACTGACTCAGTGGACGTGAGTCCGGGTGAACTCCGGGAATTGGTGATGTACAGGGAGGCCTGGCGTGCTGCGATTCATGGGGTCGCAGAGAGTCGGACACAACTGAGCAACTGAACTGAACTGATCATTGCTTTACAATGTTGTGTTTCTGCTGTACAATGAGTGAATCAGCTATATATATACATCTATTCTCCCATTTTGACATTCCCTACTACCACTCCATCATAGCCATCTAGATCATTACAGATCACCAAGCTGAGCTCTCTGTGTTATACATGAGAAACACAGGGATGGATAAAGTTGGAATCACCATTGCCAGGAGAAATAATTCATGGCTGCAGTCACCATCTGCAGTGATTTTGGAGCTCCCAAAAATAAAGACTCTCACTGTTTCCATTTGCCATGAAGTGATGGGACCAGATGCCATGGTCTTAGTTTTCTGAATGTTGAGTTTAAGCCAACTTTTTCACTCTTCTCTTTCACTTTCATCAAAAGGCTCTTTAGTTCTTCTTTACTTTCTGCCATAAGGGTGGTGTCATCTGCATATCTGAGGTTATTGATATTTCTCCTGGCAATGGTGATTCCAGCTTCCTCTAGCCCAGTGTTTCTCATGATATAGTCTGCATATAAGTTAAATAAGCAGGGTGACAGTGTATAGCATCATCTTTTAGGATTTGAAATAGCTCAACTGGAATTCCATCACTTCCACTAGCTTTGTCCATAGTAATGCCTCCTAAGGCCCACTTAACTTTACATTCCAGGATGTCTGGCTATAGGTAAATATGGAATATTGCTTGGCCATATAAAGGAACAAAACTGAATCATTTCTAACAATATGAATGGACCTACAGTCTGTCATACAGAGTGAAGTAAATCAGAGGGAAACAAATACCATATATTAACACATATATATAGAATCTAGAAAAAGGGTACAGATGAATCTGTTTGCATTACAGGAATAGAGCTGTAGAGAACATACATGTGAAAATAGAGAGGGGAAGGGGAAGGTAGGTGAATTGGGAGATGAATTAACTAAATACTTTGATCACATTGTTGCTAATGGTAAAGAGCACTACAGTATCTAAGCTTATGATAGTACTGTTATTTCAGGCCTGTGCATCTATTTGCTTTTGTTACCATCCACTTTCTAAATTTACATCAAATTTATTGAGAGGAGGTTATTTTGTGAAGTATGTTTTCATAATAATGATAGTCAGTTTATATGGCACTTTGGAGAAACTCTCATGCACATCAAATAGATGTGATTTATATGTAATTCTTTTCTATGTCTTCAATTCACCTTACTTTGAAAGAAGACGTCTAAAAGAGAAAGTACCTTGATTTGTATCACACTCATAATGTTAAGTGGAAATGAAATGCCATTATGCTGCCTTGTCCTTTAGGGTCTATCAGAGCATGAAACCAGTATCACCATTAGCTCAAGTGCAATCAAATATTCTTTCCAATTCTGTCACTTGCTGTCACTTCTATTTGCAATTTCATGACACTTTTCTTTCACACACTTTCTTTTGTCACATTTCTGTAAAATTCACACTGCCAGCTAGAATTATCAAACGGTCACTGTCAAGCTGAGTAAGATTAAACTTAGAATAAAAGATATGACTTATGTAATGGGAGCATGATTACCTCACTTTCCTTTTTTACTCTGCCTCTACATTCTGTTCACACAGGAAAGCAGGGTAATGAAATTGCAAACATTGCAGTGTGATCATCAGGGTTCACTGTTGTGAGGAATAATCAGTTATTGACTAATCTCCAAGAGAGGCTGGAGAGACTTGGAATGGCTAGTTACTGAAATATACACCGACTTTCTGGAATGGGATGAACACAGAGAGTGAGGAGACACTGGGTGGCCCAAGGACATGAGACGAGAAAGAGCTGAGGAACAAATCAGTGAGCTGAAGTAGTGAGCTCAGATGAGAAAAGTGAAAGGAAATTAGAGGCACAGAATAATTCTGATGAACTAGTATTCATCAAAGAGAAAATTTTTAAAAATAATCACAAGAATGGAGGGGAGAAAACATTAAAAATATAATGGAGAAACCTCTCACAATTTGAGATAAAGCCAGCATCTTTAGACTGACAGAATCTACTAAGCACTGAATAGGATGAATTTAAGAGATTCATCTTTCCTGGTGACTCAGATGGTAAAGCATCTGCCTACAATGCGGGAGACCTGGGTTCAATCCCTGGGTTGGAAAGATCTCCTGGAGAAGGAAATGGCAACCCACTCCAGTACTATTGCCTGGAAAATCCCATGGGCGGAGGAGCCTGGTAGGCTACAATCCATGGGGTCACAAAGAGTCAGACAGGACTGAGCCACTTCACTTTCACTTTCACTTTCTCCAGATATATGGAGGAGCAAATGTCAGAGTATTGAAATTTGAAGGTGAACTCCTTAACCTCTTCCAGTGGGAACGAATAGATTTATTTTAAACAATGAAAACTAGATTATCACCAGATATCTTATTGGTATTTCCAGATGTTTGAGGAAAGCAGAGAAACACAGTGAGATTTCTGATGGAAAACCTTGCTGCCCAGTTTCTACAGTATACACACTAGTAAACTTAAAAAAAAAAAAAGGTTCAGGAATGTGATATACAAGGCAATTTAAAAGTGTATCTTAATTTATTATTTTTAAAAAATTTAAACTTAATAGCAATCTGGAAATAAACTATCAGAAGATCTCAATGATGAGGTTGCTCTGTAGGGTTTAAAACATTTAGAAGGGAGAAGACTGGTAAAACAACACTAATATTTCTCATCTTATTTGGGACGGGAACTCTACAATGGAGAGAAAATGTGGCTTTGAGTTGTGCTAAAATTTTGTAAAGCTTAGTATACAGACACAATAAAATGGAAGGGGTAAGTCTAAGCAGATGGATAGTCACAAAAGGTAAGAGCAACTTAAGCTATTAATGACTTCTGGGAGAAGGTTTAAAATGATTAGTTATCTGTTATTTCCAAAGAAAGGTATTAAAAACAACAAAAAAATTATTTCATATAGGAAGTTTGGGAAAGGAGATGTGTGTGGAGAAGGCAGGTAGGGGTGCTCAAAGAAACAGACAACAGGTGCACAAACAGTAACACTGCATAAGACAGAACTCAGGGCAAAAAGCACAATTGCTGTGATGTTTCATACCATGTTTCCCATTTAAGACTAAATAATATCTGTGCTCTTTTTTCAGCTTCAATTGAGATGATTCAGTTCAGTTGCTCAGTCGTGTCCGACTCTTTGCGACCCCATGAATCGCAGCACGCCAGGCCTCCCTGTCCATCACCAACTCCCAGAGTTCACTCAGACTCACGTCCTTCGAGTCAGTGATGCTATCCAGCCATCTCATCCTCTGTCCTCCCCTTCTTCTCCTGCCCTCAATCCGTCCCAGTGTCAGTCCTTTCCAATGAGTCAACTCTTCTCATGATGACTTTAGACTATAATAAAAAGAATAGACTTTTGTACGTTTGTTGCAGTAATTGTTATCCCTTGAGCAAAAACACTGTATCACTAATTGAATGCTCAGAGGATGAGATGGCTGGATGGCATCACCGACTGGATGGACGTGAGTCTGAGTGAACTCCGGGAGTTGGTGATGGACAGGGAGGCCTGGCGTGCTGCGATTCATGGGGTCGCAAAGAGTCAGACATGACTGAGCGACTGAACTGAACTGAACTGAACTGAAAGATAATCTTTAAGTGGGATAAATTATGAAAGTGGTAAAAAACTCAAATCAGGGACTTGCCTAGTGGTCTAATGGTTAGGACTTCACTTTCCAGTGCAGGGGGTGCAGGTTTGATCCCAAATGCCTCGTAGCCAAAAACAGAACACAAACAACAGAAACGATGTTGTAAAAAGCTCAATAAATATTTTCAAAACAAAACAAACAAACAAACAAAATAACTTTAAACAGTCTCAAACCATTAAGACTATAGAATCTGGGAGTAGGTAATGCCTTCCTAAATACAATACAGAATACCAAAGCAAAATTATTAATTTAATCATATAACTTTAAAAAATAGTAAAATAAAGTACTCCAAAAATACAATTAAAGAATAAAGTATATGAGGAAGATTTTTGTGATACAACAAAAAATTGACTAATATCTCAGTGCAATGTTTTTATCAACTACTTTCCCAGGTGGCGCTAGTGGTAAAGAATCTACTTGCAATGCAGGAGACATAAGACACTCAGGTTCCATCCCTGGGTTGGGAAGATCCCCTGGAGGAGGGCATGGTAATCCACTTTGGTATTTTTGCCTGGAGAATCCCATGGACAGAGGAGCCTGGCAGTCTACAGCCCATAGGGTTGCACAGGGTTGGACACAACTGAAGCAACTTAGCATGCACACACAAGTAGGATTAAAAATCGGTAAATGTTTTGGATAATAATTTGGCATAAATAAATGTATTATTTGTGGGCTTCCCCAGTAGCTCAGTTGGTAAAGAATCAACCTGCAATGTAGGAAACCCCGGTTCAATTCCTGGGTTGGGAAGATCCTCTGGAGAAGGGATAGGCACCCATCATTCATTGAAATGATGAGGAAATCCATCCCACACTATGTGATGTGGAGTATCACCTCCTCAAGGAATATTAAGCAGAGATTAAAAAAAACCAAAAGATAGATCTATATGTACTGTGATATGAGGAGCTCTAAGATATAAATAAAAAATAGCCAAGGGAAGAGTAGTATCTGCAGTGTGACACCACTAATATAAAATATAGCAACACACACAAGCTATGCTTTCAATGAATACAATACTGGAGTGGGTTGCCATTTCCTTCTCCAGGGGGATCTTCCCAACCCAGGGATCGAATCCAGTTCTCCCACATTCCAGGCAGACGCTTTAACCTCTGAGCCACCAGGGAAACCCAATGAATACAATAGAGGTATGTAAAACATTTTAAAAATTCTGGAAGGATACACAGCAAAATGATGTCAATGGTTATAACAGGGGCAAGGACTGAATTGGAACGAGCTGGTAATCAAAGGGAATTTTCACTATTACTGTATTGTTTAAACACTTTAATTTTTAAGTGTTTTAATAAGTATTAATATTTTATAACTAAAAATTAAAGCAGCATGGATAAATTTAAAAATAGTCAAAAACTGAGTTAAATTTAGAGGAGGGATCACCAGTGGGATTTAATTGTTTTAACCTTGAAGAGAAACAAAAAAAGTCCCTAATACTTGCAACTAACAATACAAAGAAGACACTGACATTATAAAAAATGTAATATTCTGTTTAGTCTTGAAAAGGAAAGATTTGTATACACCTATTCAAAGAAGAGATTAACTATTAACACACTCACATTTAGTTCCAATCAGTTTTGTTGCGTTATTGCTGACTTCAGTTACTGTTATCAGAGTCTTACAGATAGTTTTGGGTAAAAGAGGGGTTGCAACATTCAGAATCCCAGACTGGAGATAGATGCAAAGGGAAACTTGAATGCAGTCTCAATATGGAGCATATGTCATAGGTATAAAATTTTCAGTATAAAGTTAAATGTTTTAACATTGACTTGCTATTGCATTTTTTGTCTACAATCACGCATTTGATGTGCATGTAGAACAACTCTTTGAGAATACAGACTTTCATTTTGAACAAAATTATTTTCCAAAAGCCTGAATATGACAGATAAACTATAACCATGTATAAGTAATATCTAGAAGGCAATGGCACCCCACTCCAGTACTCTTGCCTGGAAAATCCCATGGATGGAGGAGCCTGGTAGGCTGCAGTCCATGGGGCCACTAAGAGTCAGACACGACTGAGCGACTTCACTTTCACTTTTCACTTTCATGCATTGGAGAAGGCAATGGCAACCCACTCCAGTGTTCTTGGCTGGAGAATCCCAGGGATGGCAGAGCCTGGTGGGCTGCCATCTATGGGGTCGCACAGAGTCGGACACGACTGAAGCGACTTAGCAGCACTTAGCAGCAGCAAGCACATACCTGGTGGCTCAGATGGTAAAGAGTCTGCCTACAATGCGGGAGACCCGGTTTGATCCCTGGGTTGGTAAGATCCCCTGGAGAAGGAAATGGCAAACCACTCCAGTACCCTTGCCTGGAAAATCTCATGGATGCAGGAGCCTGGCAGGCTACAGTCCATGCGGTCTCAAAGAGTTGGACTTGACTGAGTGACTTCACTTTCACTTTCAAACACATACTATAGAAACATTGAATATATTGCTCTATCTCTGATATTTGCAGTAAGTATTAAAAAGGATGCTGTATGTGGATATGTGTCTTTATATAAAGTATTTGAGCACTTAACTATTCATCAGTTCAATAAATATTTACAAAGTATCAGGCACTGGACTATGATTTCAAGATACATATTTATAGAGATGATTAAGTCACATATCCTATGCTTTCAAGATGTACAGTTTAATTACAAAGTCAGTTATGTATGCAGATGGATTATAGTACAATATGGTATATGCTAAAATTGTATGATAGGAATGATATATATTTGACCTGGTGATGTCTGTTTCTGAGACTTCCTTGAGATGATTTAAAAGTTTTAAAGAATGAGTAGGGTTAAGAAAATATATTATAAGCAGAGATTAGTAAGTACAGAGTCTCCTTTCTTTTTTATGCTCTCTCAGAATTTCCTGCTCTTTTCTACTTTTGAGCCTTTGATCATACTATTTCCTCTATGGGAAAGTCTTTGCAACTTCAACTCCTCAACCCCTGCTTGTCAGTTCCATACAGTCACTCTAAACCAGTTCACTTGGGAGGTCTTCATGATGACAACCCAGAATCATGCTTCTCCCTCATCCCATCTTATTACCTCTTTAAACAGTTTCTCATTAAGGTATTATCTGTGAATACATCACATTCTCTTGGACTGACCATATCGTTGAAAGCAGGGATGATAGCTGCCATCCATGGGGTCCCAAAGAGTCAGACACGGCTGAGCGACTTCACTTTCACTTTTCACTTTCATGCATTGGAGAAGGAAATGGCAACCCACTCCAGTGTTCTTGCCTGGAGAATCCCAGGGATGGGGGAGCCTGGTGGGCTGCCATCTATGGGGTCACACAGAGTCGGACACGACTAAAGCAACTTAGCAGCAGCAGCAGCAGCAGCAGCATATCACAAACAAATCTTTCACAGTTTCTGTACTGAAAAAAATATTTACTGGAATACGTTTCCCTCATTTAGCATAGAACATAATTGGGTCTGGTATATGATAGGCATGTGTGGGAAAATGTATGACTCTGGAGGGTGGGGGGCTAGTAGGGAGGGAGTCACTAAGGCTGTCTATGGACAGAGATTTTAGCAATCAAAGAAAAATGTCACAACAATTAAAAATAAAGAGTAAGATATTAGTGGCTCTCTTCTCTGGAATATCCAGTGTTCTCTGTATACTAAGGGTTAGGCGGGACAAGATACAAGATGGTCTAAAGACTTTTAGTGGAAAGTCGCTTCTTTACTCCATAGAGTCATGGAAACCATGTCAATGTCTTATCTAAGCCCAGTAACCATTCCATCAAATTGCTTTTCAGAGGTTTTCCATTGTCATTCCCATTTAATGACATTAGGACTTAAACTGAATAGCTTCGACTAGATATCTGAAATGGTTGAAACTCTTTGGTTTAATCATCACTGAGTACGTTTGCTGCCTTAATATGGGGTAAAAGAGATTTTCAGCAAATTGTTATTCTTCCGTATTAAGATGCTTTCTAGTTTTTAGAACTCTCAGATACCTAAATTTTATAATGTTATTTCTAATTATGGAAAGATATCCAGATACCTCTTGCTAAAAAGTTGCAATTTCTGGGGTCCCATTTTTGGACTCCCCTTCATGGATCATAGCCTTGTCTTGGCAAAGGGACTGTGTAACTCGATGAAAGTATGAGCTTTGCCGTGCAGGCCACCCAAGATAGACAGGTCATAGTAAAGACTTCTGACAAAACCTGGTACACTGCAAGAGGGAATGGCACACTAGAACTCTATGAAAAATATGAAAGGCAAAAGATATGACACCAGAAACTAAGCCCGCCACCCCCCACCCCCAAGGTTGGAAGGTAGGCCAATGTGCTACTAGAGAAGAGCAGAGGTCAAGTACTAATAGCTCCAGAAGGAATGATGCAGCTGGGCCAAAGCAGAAATGATGCTCAGTTATAGATGTATCTGCTGGTAAAAATAAAGTTCAATGCTATAAGAACAATACTACATAGTAATCTGGAATGTCAGATTCATGAATCAAGATAAATTAAATGTGGTCAAGCAGGAGATGGCAAGAATGAACATCAGCATCTTAGGAATCAGTGAACTTAAATGGATGGGAATGGGTGAATTTAATTCAGATGACCATTATATCTACTACTGTGGGCAAGAATCCCTTAGAAGAAATGGATTAACCTTCACAGTCAATAGAAGAATCAGAAAGGCAGTACTTGGGTGCTATCTTAAAACTGACAGAATCATCTTGGTAATTTTCCAAGGCAAACCATTCAACATCACAATAATCCACATCTATTCTCCAGCTACTGATGCTGAAGGAGCTAAGTTTGACTGGTTCTAGGAAGACCTAGAGCACCTTCTAGAACTAACATCAAAAAGAGATGTCTTTTTCATCATAGGGGACTGGAATGCAAAAGTAGGAAATCAAGAGATACGTGGAAGTCTAAAAGGGAGAGGATATATGCATACCTATGGCTGATTCATGTTGAAGTTTGACAGAAAACAGCCAAATTCTGTAAAGCAGTTATCATTTATTTAAAAAATAAAAAAAATAAAAGAGATACCTGGAGTAACAGTAAAGTTTGGCCTCGAGGTACAAAATGAAGCTGAGCAAAGGCTAACAGAGTTTTGCCAAGAGAACCCACTGGTTATAGTAAATACCCTCTTCAAACAAGAGACAACTCTACACATGGACATCACCAGATGATTAATGCCCAAATCAGATTGATTATGTTCTTTGCAGCAAAAGATAGAAATGCTTTATACAGTCAGAAAAAAACAAAACATGGAGCTGACTGTGGCTCATATCATCAGCTCCTTATTACAAAAGTCAGACTTAAATTGAAGAAAGTAGGAAAAAACACTAGGCCAGTCAGATATGACCTAAATCAAGTTCATCATAAGTATACAGTAGAGGTGGTAAATAGCTTCAAAACATTAGGTTTGGTAGACAGAGTGCCTAAATAACTATGGACAGAGGTTCATAACATTGTATAGAAGGCAGTGAGCAAAACTATCCCAAAGAAAAAGAAATGCAAGAAGACAAATTGATTGTCTGATAAACCTTTACAAATAGCTGAGAAAAGAAGAGAAGCAAAAATAAAGGGAGAAAGGGAAAGATATACCCAACTGAATGCAGAGTTCCAGAGAATAGCATGGAGAGACAAGAAGGCCTTCTTAAATGAACAATGCCAAGAAATAGAGGAAAACTATAGAATGGGGAAAAATAGAGAGCCCTTCAAGAAAATTGGAGATATGAAGGGAATATTTCATGCAAGGATGCGCATGATAAAGAACAGAAACTGTAAAGACCTAACAGAAGCAGAAGAGAGAGGTGGCGAGAATAAACAGACGAGCTATACAACAAAGCTCTTAATGTCCTAGAGAAGCACAATTGAGTGCTTACTCACCTAGAGCCAGATATCATGGAGTGTGAAGTCAAGTGTGCCTTAAGAAATGTTACTAAAAACAAAGCTAATGATGGAACCCCAGGTGATGGAATTCCAGCTGAGCTATCTCAAATCATAAAAGGTGATGCTGTGAAATTGCTACACTTAATATGTCAGCAAATTTCAAATCCTGAAAGATGATGCTATGAAAGTGCTGCACTCAATATGCCAGCAAATTTGGAAAACTTAGCAGTGGCCACAAGACTGGAAGAGATCAGTTTCATTCCAATCCCAAAGAAGGGCAACTCCAAAGACTGTTCAAACTACCAGGCAATTGTGCTCAATTCACATGTTAGAAAAGTAATGCTCAAAATCCTTCAAGCTAGGCTTTAATAGTATGTGAATCAAGAACTTCTAGATATACAAACTGGACTTCCAAGAGGCAGAAAATCAGAGATCAAATTGCCAACATTCATTGGATCATAGAGAAAGCAAGGAAATTCCAGAAAATAACATCTACTTCTGCTTCATTGACTATGCTAAAGACTTTGACGGTATCAGTTCAGTTCAGTTCAGTCACTCAGTCATGTCTGACTCTTTGTGACCCCATGAACTGCAGCACACCAGGCCTCCCTGTCCATCACCAACTCCCAGAGTCCACCCAAACCCATGTCCATTGAGTCGGTAAACCATCCAACCATCTCATCCTGTGTTGTCCCCTTCTCCTTCTGCCCTCAGTCTTTCCCAGGATCAGGGTCTTTTCCAATGAGTCAGATCTTCACATCAGCTGGCCAAAGTATTGGAGTTTCAGTTTCAGCATCAGTCCTTCCAATGAACACCCAGGATTGATATCCTTTAGGATGGACTGGTTGGATCTCCTTGCAGTCCAAGGGACTCTCAAGAGTCTTCCTCAACACCACAGTTCAAAAGCATAAATTCTTTGGTGCTCAGCTTTCTTTATAGTCCAACTGTCACATCCATACATGATCACTGGAAAAACCACAGCCTTAACTAGATGGACCTTTGTTGACAAAGTAATGTCTCTGTTTTTAATATGCTGTCTAGGTTGGTCATAACATTTCTTTAAAGGAGTAAGCGTCTTTTAATCTCATGGCTGCAGACACCATCTGCAATAATTTTGGAGCCCAGAAAAATAAAGTAAGCCACTGTTTCCCCATCTATTTGTCATGAAGTGATGGGACTGGATGCAATGATCTTAGTTTTCTGAATGTTGAGTTTAAGCCAAATTTTTCACTCTCCTCTTTCACTTTCATCAAGAGGGTCTTTAGTTCTTCTCCACTTTCTGCCATAAGGGTATCATCTGCATATCTGAGGTTATTGATCTTTCTCCCGGCAATCTTGATTCCAGCTGTGCTTCCTCCAGCCCAGCATTTGTCATGATATACTCTGTATATAAGTTAAATAAGCAGAGTGACAATATACAGCCTTGACATACTTCTTTTCCTATTTGGAACAAGTCTGTTCCATGTCCAGTTCTAACTGTTGCTTCCTGACCTGAATACAGGTTTCTCAAGAGGCAGGTCAGGTGGTCTGGTATTCCCATCTCTCTCAGAATTTTCCACAGTTTATTATGATCTACAGAGTCAAAGGCTTTGGCATAGCCAATAAAGCAGAAATAGATGTTTTTCTGGAACTGTCTTGCTTTTTTGATGATCCAGCAGATGCTGACAACTTGACCTCTGGTTCTTCTGCCTTTTCTAAAACCAGCTTGCACATCTGGAAGTTCATGGTTCATGTACTGTTGAAGCCTAGCTTGGAGAATTTTGAGCACTACTTTACTAGCATATGAGATGAGTGCAATTGTGCGGTAGTTGGAGCATTCTTTGGCATTGCCTGGATTGAAAATTGACCTTTTCCTGTTCTGTGGCCACTGCTGAGTTTTCCAAATTTGCTGGTGTGTTGAGTTCAGCACTTTCACAGCATCATTGTTTAGGATTTGAAATAGCTCAACTGGAATTCTATCACCTCCACTAGCTTTGTTCGTAGTGATGTTTCCCAAGGCCCACTTGACTTCAGGTTCCAGGAATGTCTGGCTCTAGGTGAGTGATCACACCATTGTGATTACCTTGGTCGTGAAGATCTTTTTTGTACAGTTCTTCTGTGTATTCTTGCCACCTCTTCTTAATATCCTCTGCTTCTGTTATGTCCCTACCATTGCTGTCCTTTATTGAGCCCATCTTTGCATGAAATGTTCCCTTGGTATCTCTAATTTTCTTGAAGAGATCTCTAGTCTTTCTCATTCTGTTTTTTCCTCTATTTCTTTGCATTGATCACTGTGGAAGTTTTTCTTATCTCTCCTTTCTATTCTTTGAAACTCTGCCTTCAAATGGTTATATCTTTCCTTTTCTCCTTTGCTTTTCACTTCCCTTCTTTTCACAGCTATTTGAAGGCCTCCTCAGACAGCCATTTTTCTTTTTTACATTTCTTTTTCTTGGGGAGTGTCTTGATTCCTGTCTGTCTCCTATACAATGTCACAAACCTCCTTCCATAGTTCATCAGGCACTCTGTCTATCAGATCTAGTGCCTAACTGTATCTCTTACTCCCACTGTATAGTCATAAGGACTTTGATTTAGGTCATACCTGAATGGTCTAGTGGTTTTCTCCACTTTCTTCAATTTCAGTCTGAATTTGGCAATAAGGAGTTCATGATGTGAGCCACAGTCAGCTCCCAGTCTTGTTTTTCTGACTGTATAGAGCACCTCCATCTTTGGCTGTATGGATCACAAGAAACTGTGAAAAAAATTCTTAAAGAGATGGAAATACCAGATCAACTACCTGTTTGCTAAGATACCTGTAAGCAAGTCATGAAGCAACAGAACTGGACATGGAACAATTGGCTGGTTCAAAATTAGGAAACGAGTACCTCAAGGTTGTGTATTGTCACCCTGCTTATTTAACTTATATGAAAAGTACATCATGCAACATGCTATAATTTATAAATAACAAGCTGGAATCAAGATTGCTGGGCCAAATATCAACAACCTCAGATATGCAGCTGGTACTACTCTAATGGCAGAAATTAAAGAGAAACTAAAGAGCCTCTTGATGAGGGTGAAAGAGGAGAGTAAAAAACCTGGTTTGAAACTAAACATTAAAACACTAAGATCATGGCAGCCCGGCCCATCACTTCATGCCAAGTAGATGGGTGAAAAAGTGTAAGCAGCGACAGATTTTATTTTCTTGGGTTCCAAAATTACCATGGATGGTGATTGCAGCCATGAGACTGAAAGGCACTTGCTCCTTGGAAGGAAAGTCACGACAAATCTAGACAGCATCTTAAAAAGCAGAAACATCACTTTGCCAACAAAGGTCCATATGGTAGAAGCTATGGTTTCTCTGGTAGTCCTGTACAGATGTGAAGGTTGGACCATAAAGAAGGCTGAGTGCCAAATAACTGATGCTTTCAAATTGTAGTCCTAAAGAAGATTCTTTAGAGTCCCTTGGGCTGTAAGAAAATCAAACCAGTCAATCCTAAAGTAAATCAACCCTAAATATTCATTGGAAGGACTGATACTGAAGATGAAGCTTCGATACTGTGACCCCTGATGCGACATTGAAAAAGAATCTGATGTTGGGAAAGATTCCAGGCAAAAGGAGAATGGGATGGCAGAGGATGAGACAGTTAGATAGCATCACTAACTCAATGAACATGAATTTGAGCAAAATCCAGGAGATACTGGAGTACAGAGGAGTCTAGCATGCTGCTGTTAATGGAGTCACAAAGAGATGGACACAACTTAGTGACTGAACAAAACAATAGTTTTGGACTCAGCAATTCAATATAATAATGCTTTGAATAGAAAAAAAACTGAGCAGGACATCACATACTTCTATATGTGATGTAAATTTGTGTAGTATAATAAAAATATATCAAATAATTCATTAATCAGGGATAACTTCTTATCAAAATAAAAATCAATGCACAGAAAAATGCTTTCAAAATTTCACAAATAACTTAGTGTACCTTAAATAAAGTCTATGCTACAAACAGGTGTATGGAATTTATTCTCACTTTTTAAGAGTTTGGGTAATTAATTCTTCATAAATCTTTTAAACAACAAAGAAAAAATGCATGATATTTTGTCTTCAAAGGAAAGTTTGGAAAGTAGGCTTTAAATCAACTTGTTTGAAAGTTGAGCTAAATGAATTCTATTCTAAACTTCAGCTGTGCTGTGGATGAGAAAGAAAGGCTGCTATATGAAATGAGGTCAAGTACATAGCTGGCCCAAAGGCAACTGTTCTCATGTGTTTGAGAGTTTCAGTTCTGCACCTGCAATGTGATAGTGCCAGAAGGGCTGACTCAACTGCCCAGCTGTCCCATCCATCAGATGCCTAGACTCAGCTTGTTATTACAGCACATCTAAAAATTAGCCCAAAACAATGAGGAGAACACATCACATATCTGATCTGGGTTCACATCACTGTTTGCCCACCAGTGCAATGTTTTTTTTTTTTATTTGGACAGCTATGGTACCTAAAAAGATGATTCTGGAATGTATAGTTTATATGAAGATAACTCATGATCACATGGCTGTGTAATGCCCTCTGCTTTTAGCAGCAGGTAGGAGTTCTTCAGAAGGGCATATAGTGTTCTTGGCAATTTATTTTTTTGTGTGAATTCTTGGAAACAAATTTCACAGGCACTAAGCAATTAAATCATTGTGAAATTGAAATACGGTGTTTTAATACTCAAAATACTATGAAAGACTGGTAGAAATATCAGAGTCCTAGCAGTATCTGAATGTGTCTGCATTGTGAATATTCACAGAATTTACATGTCAGGGATGAATGACCAGTAGTGACCCCTGCTGTCCTAAAATGTACATGCTGCTCTGATCCTGTCCTCTCTGTGTCAGAGACATAGCATTATGGTTCATTTCTGACTTTATTGATTACCTTGCTCTCTTTTCTTCACTAATTTTTTCCCTCTTTCTCCAATAACTGGGGGAACCCAAGGAGTGGGAACATCCTTCATGATTCTGTAATAACTCTTCACCTTCATTAGGGCTTCTTTCCCAATGATGTCAGTTAGTAAAACTGTTCAAACTCTTCCATTCCCCATGTCTGTTTGTATCAAATGGCAGTTTCCTTGTTTTGTCTTCTCCATACATTGCAGAAAATATTTCTTGACATGTGATTATTCAAACATCTGAATTTAGTTAAGTGGAGATTCTTCAGCATTGCCTTTGTTCTTGGCTTTTCTCATCCCTAATGATTCCAGTCCATGTGATCTTGGGATTTAAGATGCTTCATTTTCCTATGATGCATTTTCCAAAAAAAATGTCTGCTTCTTGAGACCTGGAAAATGCCTTCTCTCAGTGTTCATTCTTTGCTCAGCTCTGGCTGTTCTCTTTGGCTCTGATTTCCATCTATACCTCATTAGCTATATTCCTGTAGTAGTCATGATGGAGTAGAAGAGGGAGAGGAGAGGAAGAGAAAAACGTCTATTGTGGTGGAAGTGAAGGTGGTGGTATAAAGTGAGATTGTACAAATCTGCAGCTGAGATAGCAAAGCTATTTTCAGCTTGTATAATGAATAAAAACATGTTTGCACTGTATGGGATTCTAGCTCTCAGAAGGAGAGTCTGTCCAGTTTGAATACTACTTGAAACTTCCCCGCCCCCAACTGTGCATAAATTTTGGAGCCTCCTACATTTCCTATTGCAGTATTTTAAAGCATAGAATCTTCATCTCCACCTAGCAGCCAAGAATTTTGCTGTAAGCCAGTTTATTACCTTCACATGTAAACCACACTACACAAGAAGTTTGTGTAGAATGAATGACTGACAATAAGTTGATTAAAAAAATTGTTTGCCTCTCTTGCTAATACTACAGAAGCCCGTTTTTACTGTGTTTACTGATTCACTCTATTAAAACAAGTACCAACATAAAGAAATGCTGTGGTTTGTTCTCCTCATCAGAGAGAAATCAGAAACTTCTTGCTAATAGAGTTTGCTAAATATAAATTGCTGGAGCAAGAATTAATAGCCTACTTGCCTCCCATGGAGTGTCATATACTGTATTATTTTGCTTTTCATTTACTAAAAAAAAAAATGTTCAAAGTTGTATTTGGGTGATTATTTAGTAGGCCCATCTTAGACAAAAGTTTCCAGAATAATCTTAAATACATGCATACACAGACTCATGCATACACATATCTTCCTAAGACTTCTGCCAAAAATGAATAAGCAAAGTGCTTTTACATTAAGCACAGTGGATTTAAATCCTCTCTCTTCAATTTCAGTGTGCTTAATTAACCCTACAAACTTTTTCTATTGAGAAGAGCTGCCAATACATACCTGAATGAATTGATATAATGTCAATAATCAGGCATATGGAACTCCTTTCTGTATCTGAAAAACTATGAGGGCTTTCAAAGCTAGAGAAGTTAGATTTCTGCATATTCAGAATCTCAATGAAACATTCATTTTTCTTTAACTTACTTTTAAATACACTCTAATTTATGTAACTACTGAAATATGTAAGACTTTAATCTTATCCCAGCAGAGTTTTGATTTCATTAACATGCACAAAACTTTGAGAAATATGGAAAAAAAATATACTTTCTTATGCAGTTCAGCATGGGAGACATGTGTTGTTATTTGAGCAGTAATACTTTATTTACCTATGAAAGACACCATGGTCCCTTGTGGGACTGTGGGCCATCTTTCATGGTCTGATTAGGATTCAGGGATTTTTCCATCCTCTGTATTCTATATTTTGGCACTCTTCTTTGCAGTTGGAACCATCTTCATTATACAAATATATATTACTTTGAAATTGGTGATGACAGTCTTTTTTGGAAAACATACTAACAGATTAACTTTCTGAAATCCATATATACAAAGTCAGGAAGTCTTTATAATACCTATATAATACATGAACAGAACCAGCACACCCCTCATAAATGACAATAATCAATGACATCTATAATCATTGTGTCAAAACACTCACAGGTTCGTGTTCTAAGACACTCAGTTGTGTCTAACTCTTTGCAACCCCAAGAACTGTTGTTGGCTAGGCTCCTCTGTTCAGGAGACTCCCCTGGCAAGAATACTGAAGTGAGGTGTCCTTTCTTCCTGCAGGGGCTCTTCCTGACCCAGAGATTGAACCTACCTCTCTTACATCTCCTGCATTGGCAGGTGAATTCTTTACCACTGAGCCACCTGGGAAGCCCTATTCATAGACTGATCATGGTCTAATGTTGTAGGCAAGCAGAGGTACCATGTTCCTTACCTCCCATTTATCCTTCTTTATGATGTGAGTGTGGAAAGATGTGCTGTGTTAGAGTCCATAATGTTAGTTTTCAAACTAACGTTGATCTGCCATGTCATGTTAAAAATGATCAAAGTATGAGTTTAAAAAAAGCTCAGATCAACTACTTAGTTACTTAGAGGGCACAGCTAAGCTAAGCTAAGTCACTTCAGTCGTGTCCAACTATGTAGGACCCCATAGACAGCAGCCCATCAGGCTCCCCCGTCCCTGGGATTCTCCAGTCAAGAACACTGAAGTGGGTTGCCATTTCCTTCTCCAATGCATGAAAGTGAAAAGTGAAAGTGAAGTCACTCAGTCGTGTCCAACTCTTAGTGACCCCATGGACTGTGGCCCACCAGGCTCCTCCGTCCATGGGATTCTCCAGTCAAGAGTGCTGGAGTGGGGTGCCATTGCCTTTTCCTTAGAGGGCACAGATTCTCTAAATTCACAGGGAAATACTTCTAGTTTCTAAGATTCTAGTTTATTAAGCAGTTAGGCCACTGAGTCAGAGATTTTTCAGTGTCTGAAGATAGTCACATGATTTAAAAAAAATCACTTTTATTTAGATATTTTAAGTTGAGTTTAACAATATCAGCAATTTGTAATAGAAGACTTTAAGAAACTTAAATCTGCTTTGTTTGGATGTTAAAATTAAGAAAAGGAAAACTTTCTGGAACTTCTTGTTTTGTACCTTATAGTTAGTTACTTGTCTCTCCAAATAAATATTATTTGTAAATTCCATGATGTCTGCTAACTAAATAAAACACTGAAACACTTCAGATCCTTGGTTAAGGAAATTCAGATTAACAAAGGATCTTTAATCTTTTTAAGTAAAAAACTAGAATAAGTAATTTAAAGGGATGATTTTATACTAAAAAAAAAAAATTCCTGAGAACTGGTTTCTGTGCCTGTATTATATAAAAGGAAATATAGGATTTGAAATGAAGAGCTGAAATGATATATTGATAGCACTTGTAATGATTACAACTAAACCAAACTCAGATGACTATTGAAATTAAGTGACAGTCTTTACACACATACACACACACATTTGCAACAGTGATTATCTCCCCAGAATTCCTTGTATTAATCTTACCATTGTGTAATAGCTATTTATTTTTATTATATTGATTTATCCCCAGTTGCTAACTGGCACTGATTCACCTAATCTCTTCAGCTATCAACTAAGGTAGCCTCATTGATTAGTTCAGGGAAGGAGTCATCACCTTTACCTACCCAATCAGAATAAAGCTCAGAAAAGTCATTAAATGAAGTTGGTAGTAGTGAGTAGGGGCTTCCCTGGTGGCTCAGAGGTTAAAGCGTCTGCCTACGATGAGGGAGACCTGGGTTCGATCCCTGGGTCGGGAAGATCCCCTGGAGAAGGAAATGGCAACCCACTTCAGTACTCTTGCCTGGAGAATCCATGGACAGAGGAGCCTGGTGGGCTACAGTCCACGGGATAGCAAAGAGTCGGACAGGACTGAGCGACTTCACTTCACTTCACTTCAGTGGTGAGTAGTATCTCCTTTTTTTTTTTTTTTAAAACCATATTATGTATATGTAGAATTAAAGCTGCCTCAAGTACTTTGCTTCCTTTGAAGCAAATCTCGCGGAGGAAACTGGTAAACAAGGAAGATATGAACAAATGAAATTGCCAAAAAGTGAATGTGAAGTCTGATCAAAACATCCTTGGAGCTTACCCTTTAGACTTAGTCCCTTTAAACCAGGTTTAATTTTATTTTCTGTTACTTGCTAGTGAAATTATCTTAATTATAAAATGAGTCAAAATTCACAACACAACTGGGAATTGTTTTCAAATTTTATACATTCTATCAGGCACTATTAAACAATCTTCAATCATATACAGTGTTTCAGTTTCACAACATTTTAGTTTTAAAATTATTCTGGATACAGCAGTAGTTTGTGTGCCTGCATGCATGCTAAGTTGCATCTGTTGTGTTCAACTCTTTGAAACCCAATGGACTGCCAGGCTCCTCTGTTCATGGGATTCTCCAGGCAAGAATGCTGGAGTGGGTTGCCATGCCCTATTCCAGGGGATCTTTCCAACCCAGGGACTGAGCCCTTGCCTCTTACCCCTCCTTCATTCAGGTGGTTTCTTTATGGATAGTGCCACCTGGGAAGCCCCACAGCAGTAGTTTAACTTATGTCAAATTATTAAGAACTTGATATGAACCACCCACTGGGAGGAATTTTAAAGAGACAAAAATGAAAAATCCAAACAAAAAGTCATTTTACTTGGGCAAAAGTTAATATTTGTAATAAAAGCTACTGTTTCCTAGGTACATACTACATGTCAGAGACTTTATATGTATTAGATTATGATTAATCCTGTATCAACTCTGTGAGGTCTGCTTTGTTAGCATAATTTTAGAGCTGAACAAATTGATACTCAGGGAATTTTGATAATGGGTAAGATTTATTCAGGTAATAAGTGAAATTTTATAAATGTCCAAATTCTTCTAGATTCATAAGTCATGCATTCTAGTCACTCAAATGCTTCCCCTTCACAAATTTATTTTCACAAAAATTTACTGAAGATCTGGAATATCCAAATTACTAGATCAGAGAGTGAGAGTAACACAAGATCATCAAATACATTTCCTGAAAGCCAGAGCATTCCATCTATATAGAGGAAAAGAATTGTGTGAGTTGTATATATATATATATATATATATATATATATAATACATATTTAAATACATATAAAATATATATATTTATATATATAATTGCTTTGAGGGACAAAGTAAATAATAACAAAGTACTTCTGATCAGGCACCATTGATTCTAATTCTGAAATTATGGACTGTTTCTGGGATAGAGTTTTATTTGAGCTCAAACTAAGCAGAAATGAATATTGCTGTAGCTGAAAATCATTTGTGAATTAATGTGTGCAAAGCAGTAAAATTCAGATCATATAGAGTGTGGACCCATGAAACAGTCTAGCTTGGTGAAAAATAGGTGGTAAGAGCAGAATCTAGGAAGAAAAAAATATAACCAGATTTTCTAGGTTCAGAGATTGCATACCTAAGATCTGTGTACTATGCTTAGTCTGTGTGGTTGCTTAATGTAACCTGAAAATGTTTCTAAAATATTTGAATGATTCCAATCTTGATCTCTGACCTTTAGCTCTCACAGTCTCTACCAAGCAACTTCATTCATTCTTATTATACCCTGCCTAGGACCTGACAAGACTCTAGAAGATTCTGAATATTATTGGGTAAAATGGGTATGAGGGACCTAAAAGTGATATGGTCTCAACTGCTTCTACATAAATAACTCAAATAGTAATATAGGAGATAAGTAAGGCTACTGAATAAACTAACAGTACTGAGGCTAGTTAAGAGGTGAGTACAATAATATGTATTCCATTAAAATAATAATAATAATAAAGCCATGATCTAGACCAGTGGTGTCAAGAGTAGAAAATACAAGACTGATTCCAGAACTTCAGAGTAGACTGAACAGGATGTTCTAAGGGGGGTGGGAGGGGGGTTCATGTTTGGGAACGCATGTACACCCGTGGTGGATTCATGTCAATGTATGGCAAAACCAATACAGAATTGTAAAGTAAAATAAAAAATAAATAAATTAATTAATTAAAAAAAAGAGAATAAACACAAATCACCATCATTGAGAGGATGGGATATAAAGAGGAGTATAATACACACATACAAATACCACAAACAACTTTTCATTTACATGTGAAGATATTTCTGATGGGCAGGGTGAATTCCATCAGCACCTCCTAATTTTGGAAATGAACCTGAATGTGTTAGTTAATACACTGAGTGCTTGGTGTAGCTTAGGACTTAACCACTTTGAACAAAACAAACAGTTTTCATTCCTTGGTCTTGAAAGTGATACATTTGGGGAAAACAGTCCTTAGCATAAATTTTTTAATGTGTCTTTTATTTTCACATGTATATAGCAAAATGTAACTGTTTGGTGGAAATTTTCACTCAAGATCTGACTCTGATATAACACAAATGCAGTTAACTTTAGATTGAGATGTGGTGTGTATGGAATATTTTGAGTAAGAATATGAATTCTGTGTGTCTTTAGCACAATTAGGCACACTAAATACAGAAAATGTCTTTCCTTCTCCCATATCTAGATAGAATAGTTTTGACTTGAAAAATATTTTATCCTCTTCAGATATATGAATGCTTCTGACAGCTCTTGGTCACAGGAGGTTAAGAGTGAAGATCACGTGGCAGGACAGATTATTTGCAGGCTAGTGTATCTTCATTTCTTGCCAATGTAAAGAGTGGAAACCAACTGCCCTGAACTTGGCACAGTGCTACCTGGAGCCCTTTGTTGCTGAGCCACATATGGTCTCATTTGAGAATTAATAATCGCTTAAAATTCTCCAAGCCAAGCTTCAGCAACACATGAACCATGAACTCCCAGATCTTCAAACTGGTTTTATAAAAGGCAAAGGAACCAGAGATCAAATTGCCAACATCTGGGGGATCATCAAAAAAGCAAGAGAGTTCCAGAAAAACGTCTATTTCTGCTTTATTGACTATGCCAAAGCCTTTGACTGTGTGGATCACAATAAACTGTGGAAAATTCTGAAAGAGATGGGAATACCAGACCACCTGACCTGCTTCTTGGGAAACCTGTATGCAGGTCAAGACAACAGTTATAACTGGACATGGAACAACAGAATGGTTCCAAATAGGGAAAGGAGTACGTCAAGGCTATATATTGTCACCCTGCTTATTTAGCTTATATGCAGAGTATATCATGAGAAACGCTGGGCTGGGGGAAGCACAAGCTGGAATCAAGATTGCTGGGAGAATTATCAATAATTTCAGATATGCAGATGACACCACCCTTATGGCAGAAAGTGAAGAACTAAAGAGCCTCTTATGAAAGTGAAAGGGGAGAGTGAAAAAGTTGGCTTAAAGTTAAACATTCAGAAAACTAAGATCATGGCATCTGGTCCCATCACTTCACGGCAAATAGATGGAGAAACAGTGGAAGCAGTGGCTAACTTTATTTTTCTGGGTTCCAAAATCACTGTAGATGGTGATTGCAGCCATGAAATTAAAAGATGCTTACTCTTTGGAAGGAAAGTTATGACCAACCTAGATAGCATATTGAAAAGCAGAGACATTACTTTGCCAACAAAGGTCTGTATAGTCAAGGCTATGGTTTTTCCTGTGGTCATGTATGGATGTGAGAGTTGGACTATAAAGAAAGCTGAGTGCAGAAGAATTGATGCTTTTAAACTGTGGTGTTGGAGAAGACTCTTGAGAGTCCCTTGAGTTGCAAGAAGATCCAACCAGTCCATCCTAAAGGAGATCAATCCTGGGTGTTCATTGGAAGGATGATGCTAAAGCTAAATTAGAATACTTTGGCCACCTAAGAGCTGACTCATTTGAAAAGACCCTGATGCTGGGAGGGATTGAGGGCAGGAGGAGAAGGGGACCAAAAAGGATGAGTTGGTTGCATGGAATCACCGACTCAATGGACATGGCATGGGTGGACTCCAGGGTTTGGTGGTGGACAGGGAGGCCTGGCGTGCTGCGATTCATGGGGTCACAAAGAGTCGGACAGGACTGAGGACTGAAATGAACTGAACTGAACTGAATCCAGAATCTTGAAAGCATATGATCAACTAATCCAATTATTATTTATCTTGAGGGCCATAGACTTGATAGTGCTTTATACGAGTGGGTTGAGTTTCCCTTGAAGATAATGGAAGTTTCAATTGTCAAATCCTGGGAAAAAGTCAACTGTAGGAGGAAATGAAGTATCTCTTAACAGCAAATAGGAAAACTACTTGTTTCTGGACTTACAGGGGATCTGTACCTGAGATTAAAAAATATGGAAATATTTTGAAATTTCTGAGCATCTGTTATGTCTGTCACATGAAGGTTGATTAGGGCTAGACAGGTTATCATGGCAAATCTTATCCAATTGATCACCCAGTATTTAAGGTCTACCATTTTGTAGCTTATGATTCTATCTATTTCTCAATTTTCTGCAATAAAAAATCCCCTGGGAAATTATCATTTTTTAAAATGTATGTCATTTCAGTGCCTCCATCCACACTGGTATTATAGCCTCTCACCTTCCTTTCTTATGGTCATCATTATCCAGAAAGAAGAAACTTTCTAAAACACTAGCCTATTTATGTCACGCTTCTTCCTAAAATCTTTTGCTGATACCTCATTACTTTGTCACAAAGTGGTCTTTGAAAGGTTTTAGTTCAGTTCATTTCAGTCGCTCAGTCGTGTCCAACTCTTTGAGACCCCATGAATCACACGCAGTACGCCAGGCCTCCCAGTCCACCACGAACTCCCGGAATTCACTCAAACCCATGTCCATTGATTCAGTGATGCAATCCAGCCATCTCATCCTCTGTTGTCTCCTTCTCCTCCTGCCTCCAATCCTTCCCAGGATCAGGGTCTTTTCCAATGAGTCAACTCTTCATATGAGGTGGCCAAAGTATTGGAGTTTTAGCTTCAACATCAGTCCTTCCAATGAACACCCAAAACTGATATCCTTTAGGATGGACTGGTTGGATCTTCTGGCAGTCCAAGGGACTCTCAAGAGTCTTCTCCAACACCACAGTTCAAAAGCATCAAATTTTTGGCACTCAGCTTTCTTCACAGTCCAACACTCACATCCATACATGACCAGTGGAAAAACCATAGACTGGAATAGACGGACCTTTGTTGGCAAAGTAGTATTGCTGCTTTTCAATATGCTATTTAAGTCGGTCAAATTTTCCTTTCAAGGAGTAGGTGTCTTTTAATTTCATGGCTGCAATCACCATCTGCAGTGATTTTGGAGCCCCACAAAATAAAGTATGATGCTGTTTCCACTGTTTTCCCACCTATTTCCTATGAAGTGATGGGACCAGATGCCATGATCTTCGTTTTCTGAATGTTGAGCTTTAAGCCAACTTTTTCACCCTCCTCTTTCACTTTTATCAAGAGACTTTTCACTTTCTGCCATTCAGTTCAGTCCAGTCACTCAGTGGTGTCCAACTCTTTGCAACCCCATGAATCGCAGCATGCCAGGCCTCCCTGTCCATAACCAACTCCCGGAGTTCACTCAGACTAACGTCCATCGAGTCAGTGACCATCCAGCCGTCTCATGCTCTGTCATCCCCTTATCCTCCTGCCCCCAGTCTCTCCCAGCATCAAAGTCTTTGCCAATGAGTCAACTCTTCGCATGAGGTGGCCAAAGTACTGGAGCTTCAGCTTTAGCATCATTCCTTCCAAAGAATTCCCAGGGTTGATCTCCTTCAGAATGGACTGATTGGATCTCCTTGCAGTCCAAGGGACTCTCAAGAGTCTTCTCCAACACCACAGTTCAAAACCATCAATTCTTCGGTGCTCAGCCTTCTTCACAGTCCAACTATCACATCCATACATGACCACAGGAAAAACCATAGCCTTGACTAGATGGACATTAGCCGGCAAAGTAATGTCTCTACTTTTGAATATGCTATCTAGGTTGCTCATAACTTTTCTTCCAAGGAGTAAGTGTCTTTTAATTTCATGGCTGCAGTCACCATCTGCAGTGATTCTGGAGCCCCCCAAAATAAAGTCTGACACTGTTTCCACTGTTTCCCCATCTATTTCCCATGAAGTGATGGGACCAGATGCCATGATCTTAGTTTTCTGAATGTTGAGCTTTAAGCCAACTTTTTCACTCTCCACTTGCACTTTCATCAAGAAGCTTTTTAGTTCCTCTTCACTTTCTGCCATAAGGGTGGTGTCATCTGCATATCTGAAGTTATTGATATTTCTCCTGACAATCTTAATTCCAGCTTGTGTTTGTTCCAGTCCAGCATTTCTCATGATGTACTCTGCATATAAGTTAAATAAGCAGGGTGACAATATAGAGCCTTGACGTAGTCTTTTTCCTATTTGGAACCAGTTCTGTTGTTCCATGTCCAGTTCTAACTGCTGCTTCCTGACCTGCATACAGATTTCTCAAGAGGCAGGTCAGGTGATCTGGTATTCCCATCTCTCTCAGAATTTTCCAAAGTTTATTGTGATCCACACAGTCAAAGGTCTTGGCATAGTCAATAAAGCAGACATAAATGTTTTCCTTTCCTGGAACTCTCTTGCTTTTTCCATGATCCAGCTGATGTTGGCAATCTGATCTCTGGTTCCTCTGCCTTTTCTAAATCCAGCTTGAACATCAGGAAGTTCACGGTTCACATATTGCTGAAGCCTGGCTTGTAGAATTTTGAGCATTACTTTACTAGCATGTGAGATGAGTGCAATTGTGCAGTAGTTTGAGCATTCTTTGGCATTGCCTTTCTTTGAGATTGGAATGAAAACTGACCTTTTCCTGTTCTGTGGCCACTGCTGAGTTTTCCAAATTTTCTGCCATAAGTGTGGTGTTATCTGCCTATCTGAGGTTATTGATATTTCTCCTGGCAATCTTGATTCCATCTTGTGCTTCTTCCAGCCCAGGTTTTCTCATGATGTACTCTGCATATAAGTTAAATGAGCAGGGTGACAATATACAGCCTTGATGTACTCCTTTTCCTATTTTGAACCAGTCTGTTGTTCCATGTCCAGTTCTAACTGTTGCTGCCTGACTTGCATATAGGTTTCTCAAGAGGCAGGTCAGGTGGTCTGGTATTCCCATCTGTTTCAGAATTTTCCACAGTTAATTGTGATCCACACAGGCAAATTTTGGCATAGTCAATAAAGGAGAAATCGATGTTTTTCTGGAACTCTCTTGCTTTTTCAATGATCCAGTGCATGTTGGCAATTTGATCTCTGGTTCCTCTGCCTTTTCTAAAACCAACTTGAACATCTGGAAGTTTACTGTTCATGTACCGCTGAAGCCTGGCTTGAAGAATTTTGAGGATTACTTTACTAGTGTGTGAGATGAGTGCAATTGTGCGGTAGTTTGAGCATCTTTGGCATTGCCCTTCTTTGGGATTGGAATGAAAACGGACCTTTTCCAGTCCTGTGGCCACTGCTGAGTTTTCCAAATTTGCTGGTAAATTGAGTGCAGCACTTTCACAGGATCCTCTTCCAGGATTTGAAATAGATCAAGTGGAATTCCATCACCTCCACTAGCTTTTTTCATAGGGATGCTTCCTAAGGCCCACTTGGCTTCACATTCCAGGATGTCTGGCTCTAGGTGAATGATCACACCATCGTGATTATCTGGGTTGTGAAGCTCTTTTTTGTATAGTTCTTCTGTCTATTCTTACAAGTTCTTAATATCTTCTGCTTCTGTTAGGTAGGTCCATACCTTTTCTGTCCTTTATTGAGCCCATCTTTGCATGAAATTTCCCTTGGTATCTCTAATTTTCTTGAAGAGATCTCTAGTCTTTGGAAGGTTTAGTGACTGAATAAAATGTTGTCTTGAGGAAGACTCTGCCTCCAACGTTTTAGATACATCTTCCCAAGCAAACTGCATGCATATGAAACATCTTAAGGAGCATTTTTCATGAAAAAAAGAAAAGATAATTGGTAAATAATTTTTAAAAATATGTATTGAGTCTCATTGATTCTGTCAGTGCATAAAAGAGAAAAAGACAAGATTATCCAATTATTATTACATAGTACTATAGAAGCAGACAAGCTAAAAAGAGTGAGAAATGAGGTAATCAGATGAACATAATCAGTTGAAATGTAATACAAAAATACAGTGTTTTGTGGTTCTTAGAAGCAATGCTTTAGAAGCTGATTCTGCCAGGAATTATATTAAATGTTAGCAACCGCAATTTGCTGGTATTCTGATGTTACTCACTAATTTCTAATTTCTCTTGTTGTAAGTCTGTATAGAAATATATATATATATATATATATATATATATATATATATATATATGAAGTG